>NC_141601.1:5110901-5373401 GCF_047967505.1 Dipteris shenzhenensis | reverse complement strand
ACCCCATTTGGATATGCAAGTCCAAAGATACGGGGTGCTACTTTTAGGGCCTGGATGCCTAAAATAGGCAGCGCGTGGATGCCTAAAATAGGCAGCGCGTTAACGCGCTGCCTATTTTAGGCATCCAGGCCCTAAAAGTAGCACCCCGTATCTTTGGACTTGCATATCCAAATGGGGTCATGTCATATATCAAATCAAACGGCAAGATCCAATTTAGATGGTTTTCATGTCCATTTTCTCCATCAACTAAAACTATATTCATCAAATAATGTTGTTGATCAATTTTTGGCATACCCCCCCAAAATCAAGACCCCCATTGCAAAGAAAGGTAAAGAACACGAGTGCTTGTTGTTATGCTCAAGAGACAACAAAATGCATGACATGGGAAACCAATGGGGTCTTACTTTTGATGTTTGTATGTATGTATGGAGTATGTATGTATGTATATATATGCATGTACATACATACATACATACATACATACATATATATATATATATATATGTATGTATGTATGTATATGTTGATGCATATTTGTATATATTGATGTATATATTGATGCATTCAATTTTGATATATGGAGAAAATGGACATGAAAATCATCTAAATTGGCTCTTGCCATTTGATTTGATATATGACATGACCCCATTTTGATTTGTAAGTCCAAAGATACGGGGTCCTACTTTTAAGGCCTGAATGCCTGAAATAGGCAGTGCGTTAACGCGCTGCCTATTTCATGCATTTAGGCCTCAAAAGTAGGACCCCATTGGCAACAAACGCGCTGCCTATTTCATGCATTTAGGCCTCAAAAGTAGGACCCCATTGTATTGCCAATGGGGTCCTACTTTTGAGGCCTAAATGCATGAAATAGGCAGCGCGTTAACGCGTTGCCTATTTTAGGCATTCAGACCCTAAAAGTAGCACCCCATATCTTTGGACTTGCATATCCGAATGGGTTCATGTCATATATCAAATTGAATGGCAAGATCCAATTTAGATGGTTTTCATGTCCATTTTCTCCATCAACTAAAACTATATTCATCAAATAATGTTGTTTATCAATTTTTGGCATACGCCCCCCAAAATCAAGACCCCCATTTTGCTGTATGTATGTAAGTATGTATATATGTATGTATATACATACATATATATCTATATGTGTATATATGTGTGTGTGTGTGTGTGTGTGTGTGTGTGTGTACACACACACATGTATGTATGTATGTATGTATGTATCTATATATATATATATATATATATATACATACATACATATGTATATATTGATGCATATATTGATGCATATCTTGATGTATATATTTATGCATACAGTTTTGATTGATGGAGAAATCAGGCATGAAAACCATCTAAATTGACTCTTGCCGTTCGATTTGATATAGGACATGATCCCATTGGGATTTGTAAGTCCAAAGATACGGGGTCTTACTTTTAGGACTTAAATTCCTGAAATAGGTAGCTTGTCAATGTGCTGCCTATTTCATGCATTTAGGCCTCAAAAGTAGGACCTCATTTGGTCCTACATGGGGTCCTACTTTTGAGGCCTAAATGTATGAAATAGGCAGTGCATTGGCACGCTGCCTATTTTAGGCATTCAAACCGTAAAAGTAAGACCCCATATCTTTGGAATTACAAATCCAAATGGGGTCATGTCATACATCAAATCAAATGGCAAGAGCCAATTTAGATGTTTTCATGCCCATTTTATCAATTTAATAAAACTATATGCATCAAATAATGTTGTTTATCAATTTTTGGCATACACCCCCAAAATCAAAACCCCCATTGGAAAGAAAGGTAAGGAACACAAGTGCTTGTTCTTATGTTTAGGAAACATTAAAAAAGAGGCCTAGTAGCCCAAAAATGGCAGCGCATCAATGCACTATCATTTTTGGGTTGCCAGGTCTCTTTTTTCTTGTCTCACGAGCATACATATGGAGGTTATTATACAATATAACTAAGAAGTAGTATTGAAGTAGTTCTACAATTTGGATGCATTAAGAGCATTCATATAGCAAGGAAGAATATAATAATTGAATACATTTTTTTTTCAATACATATTGCTAGTGAGACTACCAAAAAGAGGCTCTATCCCTCATGATGTCTCTGGATACAGAATATGAGATTGCTTGAGGCTTGGATTGCAGCTGGAAACATTGCATGGACAAAGCCACTATATGCCGCAAGTGTTGGAAATTGATATATGGCTCAAGTGCTAGAATGCGCAAATCATGGCCAAAATCAAGACCCCTTAAAGATTCCATGAGGGCTATCCTTTTACTACTACACACGTCACCTTTAGTCGAGGGCAGAACCATTCGTCGTCATAGGCAGCAGGTTCATGGGACCCCATCCCATGATCCAAGGCATTATTCAAAGATAAAGTATTTCTGACCATTCCCAAATTGAGTTTGCCAATTCCTAATCTGATTGATTTCATTTACTGGACTTGCAATGCTTGCAAAGCCCTTGCTTAAGCTTGAATGAGCCTCTTGATTTTGGGGGTATAAGGCTTAACACGCCCAAAATCAAGAGGCTCATTCAAGCTTAAGCAAGGGCTTTGCAGGTCTTGTTTTTGGGTGGCAAAAGCACGAAAAATGACAGCGCATTAAGGTGTTGCCATTCTTATGCTTCCCCCCTCCAAAAACAAGACCCCCAAGCTATTCATTAGAGACACCAAAATGAGGAGAAGGATGACGTGAGGAGTAGAGGAGCTGGCCAATGAGGGGAGGGACAGCCTTGGAATTGCCAGCAACAAGCATGATGCAAGGAGGTGAGAAGGCAAAGAAGCAAGGAGGTGAGGAAGCAAGGAGGCGAGGAGGCAAGAGGCAGTCTTGAAGGGCAACAAGAGGGTGGAGGTGGCTGAAAGAGTAAGCAAGAAAGGGAGGGATGGAGATTGCTTGTAGGAAATGCTTGGATTAATGCTACAAATGCCATTTTTTTGTGTGTATTTTGCAGCATGAAATGTTTATGGCATTTTTCTTTTAAAAAATACAAAATTGTTGTGATTAATTGCGCTACAAACAACTCAAGCCCTAAAGCACCATGGATTAGTACAACAATATACATCACAAATGGATGCATACACTCATATACATCACCGATGGATGCATACACTTATACTCACATCAATTTCCAATATTGTATTAGATGGACCCTTAGCATATATGTGTGCATAGAAGACCATTTCCTACATTGATCCTTGATTTCATAGTTAAATTATTCCCTTTCTCACATTCTAACATGTGAAGATTTAATGTACATGCATTATGGGCACATTATATTGCAGTTTATGACTAACTTTTTTTATGAATGCATGATACTTGTATATGGTCAAGGAAGGTATATTATCATTTTTGAATGATAACATTACTCTATGCTCCATTTTATCCTATATTAGAAACTATGATCACTAGATATTACATAAATGTATTGCTCCATTATATCCTATACTAAAAACTATTTTGACCCAAATACATAATGCCAATTGAGGTTAGTACTGATGACAAGTGATGAAAACAATCTAATGGTATGAATGAGATCTTGTAAATTTTGGATATATAATATGGGTACTATGTTGATTGAGCTATTTTTCTAAGGGAATATTTTCAACTTAATTACTAAATACATACTTACAATGGTGACCTGATTCCCATCTATATGTATAATCAAGTTTTACTTTGTGTTTAAAAAAAAGCTTTTGCATAAGGTTAAAATTTGAATAGTATTTATATTTGTTTAAGACTACCCATTGAGCTGGCTCCTATCCTTATATTGAACATGATAATGTTCATAAAGATTTTATGAATACAAATAGATAGCATTGGCTCTCTTTTTAGTGGTTGGGAATGAACCCTAAAAGTACCCTAAAATGACTATGTATTCCTTTATTTGTAGCATGGAAGTGATCATGGTAGAGTGGCATAATCCCTATTTTGCATTTTTCATAGGTTCTTTTGCTACTCATGGTTGGCGGATACACCACGGCATAGATCCGAATAGATATTTGGTTTTTTGCTTCAACTTGCTTGACTAGACTTTCCTTGATGATTGTTTGATTGTGCATGATGAGTAGTCACTGGCTTAACTGATGCATTAAGTGAAATGTTTTCCTTAAAGTTTTTCATACTACAAGATACGAGTTTGCTTATATGGGTGGAAATAAAAGCTTGTTAATGCCTGGTGCATATTTTTCGTTAGATGCAGTAGGATACTAGTTACCGAGTGTCTTTGCCAATTATTTCACTTGAATCATGCTCCTCTTATGCTTGAGTTTGTGGTCACGTATTGACTTTAACATAATAGTCTATAGGATACTGGATGAGCACTCAACATAGTGGTTAGATGCATTCATTTCTAGTTCCGATAGAACTATCATTCAGACATTGGTCATAATAGAAATATGGAGGGCTAAAATCCTTTTTTGGCTCCCTAAGTTTTTTAAAGCATGGTATTGTCCAGATTACATAGGTATTTTCACTAAGCAAAATTAATCCTTATGATGAAAATGTGTTTTTTTTCTTTTGACATAGTTAGTTCTGTTTCCATGTTTTTGGATCGAATGTATGGATGATCTTCTGCAAGCATAAAAGACATGATATGTATATGTAGCACATGATCATGTTTACATATTTTCAGTCATATATTCTACATTGTGATCTATCATTATCTTGCTGTGTGGATGTTCAATCTGAGTAGTGTTTGCTTTTTTTATCGTAAATTTTATGTATTGTTGTGTCTCTACCTCTCCACAATGACTCAAATTGATAGTATGGGGATGAAAGAGAAGTTAATTGTGAGTTTCAGGCATGCCTTCATTGTTGGAATATGTTTAATTTGCTTATGATCACATCAATTGTTCCAATGATATTGAGAGGAATAAGATGCTGGATGAGGTTCTCGCTCGCTTGAAACCTATTTAATCTTGCTCGCTTATTTGGGGCTGCTCGCTTTTCTTCGCTCGCTTTTTGGTAATCCTCGAAGGCCCCCACCTCCAATTGTAATATCACCCGCTAGAATGCTATCAGCTTTACTATTTTGATCTAACCAATATACAACATGCTGCATTTCCCCCCCAAATCCTAGATATTCCATAGTCTGCAAGATGAAATCCCATTGTACCGTATTAAAGGCATTTGCAATATCCACCTGCAATAAGAGAATGTCTTGCTCGGTATACTTTGCATATTCAATCCCGGCATAGGCATTGGGAATATTATCTGTAATATGTCTACGACAAATGAAGCCATATTGATTAGGTTGCAAACCCTCATGTAGAAAACCCTTGATACAAGTCACTATCATGTTAGCAACGAGCTTCTAGATGACATGCATGAGTGTAATGGGTCTCCAATCTGCAAAAGCTCACACAAGTGTTTTGTGGGGAATAATTTAATCAATCCTTTCTTCCAACTGGCTAGTATTTGTTGAGTTTCCCATGTATGGTTAACCATAAATAATAATCCAAGTGAAATGGTGTCCCTCCCCCCCCCCCCCCCCCCCCAAACACACACACACACACACAAAATGTGTGTGTGTGTGTGAATGGTGATTTCCTTATTTATGACTTATTTAAATTTCTTTCTAGATTGAAGAATCGGAGTTTGAAAAGTGGGCAGCACGTTTCCGTGCTGCTAGCGTGGCATTGGATGACCGGGAAGAAAAACTAGCTGAAGCTGCAGACTCAATTGAACGCGAGATGGTGTGTGCTCTTTGAGGTTTCAAGATTCCCTTCCAGTACTAGTTATCATACTGGCAGGCATTTATTTCATGATTTTTCAGGTACTCCTAGGAATCACAGCTGTTGAAGATAAGCTGCAGGACGGTGTGCAGGAGACTGTGACTATTTTGGCACAAGCTGGGATTAAACTTTGGGTACATTGGCAAACTTAAACTTTGTCGTTGAATTAATCATCTACCATAAATATTTTGGGATGCATGACAAATCTTTTGGACCAAAGAAACTGTCATCCTCCAAGAATTCTTTGTCACCAATGAAAAATAATTAAATGAACTCATCATTTATGATAGTAGATCAAAACCACAGAGAAGCATATGCTTGGATACTCGTGAGATGATAAGTGTTTCTTTCCTGGAACTCTGTTTCCCTTTTTATACTTAATAGAATAAATAAACACTACTTGCCAATTATACAGCAGGAAGTGTCTAATAAGGCAGCATCCCTGATAAAATACAAATCATTACAATCGATGGGGAGGCCTTTCAGCCATGCAATTGCAATTAAAGTGCGGAAATTCTTACATTCCAACATTGTTCATGTAAGATCAAAGAATTTACAAGCAATGAGAGGATGTACTGGCCAGCATAAGTGAACAATAAAAGCTGAACAAAAATGCAATAGACAAAACATCCAATTGACCCAACAAAGTTATCAAAAGGTCAATTGCAACATCATGCAGAATAGTACATGTGGAAACAAGGGGTAGTGGGATTGGGCGGCCTCAATGGTGGAATCTACAACCACTTCAACCCATACAAAGCAATGATGCTTGATAAGATTCTGGTAGTCCTTATTAGGGGACCAGGGCATAATATGCACCATTTGTCGACCAAAAAATAAAGGGGACATTTCCAGCATCTTTGTTTTGTCAGGGCATCCAAAAGATGAACTTCATAAAATCCTCGGGAGGCAAAATAGACTCCTTCTACATAGCATCCACCTAGGAGAGAGTTCACCCATTGACCCACATCATTAGCAGAAGGAATTTTGCCTGGAAAAAAGATGATAACTGCAGTTTGGGAAAGCTTCTTCAAAGGATGTACAAGAGAGGGCAACTTCATTTTGTAAGTGAGTTCCGGAGCAAGTTGACTCCATTCCCTTCTACTTTGCTGAAAATCATCATTCAACATATCAAACACATAGGAAGCATCTTCAGATGAAGGAGATATGGGGGAAGAGGTTTCCCTTGATTGTCTTTTGGGTTCAGGAGAGAGAGCTCTCTTGACATAATACTTATTTGCTTCTGCTGGAGGCTAGTGGTTTTAAACCGATATCAAACGATGAAGATGAATTAGGACTGAAGCGCTGTGCGAAGAAACGGGGAGCTGACAAAACTGTACGGAGGACCTGAGTAAACTGTACGGAAAGATCACACGGTAGAGCAGACAGATAAGTACGGAACAGAGTTGCTGACTAGACACAAAGGGGCAAATCTGTACGGAACAGTCACGGATGTACGGACGTATGGAAGAGACGGTGAACTCGTGTACTGTACGGACGTACGGATTAACAGACGGAGCAGTACGGAGGTTTCACACGGAATGTCTGACAACACTGTACGGAGCAGAGAGGCTGACGCTAGACTGTACGGAAGATTCAAAAACAGTACGGGCAAATGGAGGAAACGTTAGAAAGGGAAAAACAATGGCAAGGTAGAAAGCAACGGGATCTGACAAGGCTGCGCAGGGATGACGACGTCAGGTAATCACCACCGTACGGTGAGCGTACGGCGTCCGTACAGATGTACGGACGGAGAGGGGAGTTGTACGGGAACCGACTCGCTGCTTCGACCTCCTCACGCTGCTCCAACCTCACACTCTACTACACACACACACACATACACACCACACACACACACACACACACACACACACACACACCCACACACACACACACACACACACACACACTTGCACACTTTTTTTATAGTGAAAGCTTATATTTCTGAGTGGGAAACCTCAAAAGAGGTAAAAACCCACCATGAAGTACAAAAGAGAAAATTTTACAAGGAGGCCTCAGAGAGAAAAAAAACTCATGAGGCTACCAAGGCAAAATTTACATATCATGTGGTGGAGGATCTAACAAAACATCCTCCATTTTAAGATTATTAACTTGCGAAAAGCGTTGTAGCGAAATCATATTGCCGTCAATAAAACAAAGCTGTTTTTTCCCCTTGTGATTCTTCTTGATATAAGCTGGCGATCTGATTTTGAACCACAGGTTCAAAAGCCTATCTCAGCCAAGGACGAAAAGAATCCAATGAAAAAGGAACATGTACATCCGGAACAGAAGGAGATCTTAAACTTTCATCCACAGATACATTCTTCACAATCATAGGTACTTGAGATAGATCCACATTGTCCGATATTGGATCTGCATCTGATAAATCATGACACATCATTAAAGCTTCACCTTGTGAAGTACCATTTGTATCATATGTAAACCTCTCCTCAGCATGTAGATTCATATCCTACTCAGCTATAGAGGAATCATGAACTTTTAGAACAACAAAAGGATTACCCTAGGAACAATTTGTTGCTGGGACTTCTTTTAATCCGCTTCCATACCTTGAATGATTTGCAAGAATGCCTGACTTCCTGTATCCCAGAAGGAAAAGTAGTAGCTGATTGAACTAATGTCCCTGGAGTAGTAGTGTTCAAACGAGTTGCTAGCTGAGAAGCAGAGGGACATAACTTGGCAAAGTGTCCTAATTGACGGCATTTATAACAAGCATTTGGAAAGGAAGCAAAGCGAAGATGTATCACACACACACACACACACACACACAAACACACACACACACACACTTTTTATTTTGGTGAAAGCTTATATTTCTGTGTGGGAAACCCCAAAAGAGGTAAAAATCCACCAATAAGTACAAGGAAAAAATTTACAAGTAAAGCCTCAGAGCAAAAGTCATGAGGCAGCCAAGTAAAAAGTTACATATCAAGCTGGAGGAGGATCAAACACAACATCCTCCAACTTCAGATTATTGCTTTGTAAAAACTGATGCAGTGTAGAAACCACACCATCAATAAAAACAAGCTGTTTTTTGTCCTTGTGATTCTTCTTAATAAAGCCCGGCAACCGAAATTTCTGAATCACAGGGTCAAAAACCTGTTGTAACATGGGATGAAAAGAATCCAGTGAACAGGACACATCTGCATCCCGAGCAGAGTCACACACATACTTTTTTTTGGGTGAAATCTTTGATAAATTATATTATATGAGTAGCAACCTCAAAATAAGGTGCTACAATTACATCAACTGAAAATTTCAGTATATGCCAAAAAGACCTCATGATCTATGCAGCGGGTCTGCAAGCAATCAAAGAAAGATTGCTGTAGAGAACGCCTAAAAAAGCCAAACAGAGAGAAAGTAGGATCACCAAAGACTTTACAATTCCTATATGTCCATAAAGTCCACAGTGCCTAGTAGTGAACCCAAATGATGAAAAGATGAAACTCTGGCATGGATGGATGAATCCCAAATAGTCAGAAGAACTTTTCAAACGGAACAAATGGGAATCTCGCTTGCAGGCGCTGTCGAAGCATATCAAAAAACTCATGAGAGCACGGACAATGCGAAAACAAGTGAGGCACAGTCTCCAAAGAAGCATAACATCTGTGGCAAAGCGCAGGAGCAATGAGTCGATGAGCTAATAGCTATCCAGATGGAAACACTCCCAAAAGAACTTGCCAAAAAAAAACTTGTTGCCGAGGCGGTACTTTATAGGCCCAAAGTTGCTGTAATCTTTTCCTCCACCACTTGGCTAGGCGATGCATTAGCCAAAGAGAATCACCTCTCTCTGAAACCCAAGGTTGAGGCAAAAGGATTTTTTACAATGCAGATATAGTAATCTGAGATAGCCTCAAAGGACGAGAAGAGGACCCTGGAGAAGTCAAAGTCCAATCTTCCAGCCGGTCTTGGAGTTCCAAAGGAGGAATCGGAACAAAAGGCGAAAGCATAGAAGTAATTTGTCGCCACAAAGGACGATAATGAGAGCCCAATCCATATGTAGTGGCTGCTAAAGAAAAGGGGAGCATAGTACCAACATCATCTATAACATCATCTATAACATCAACAACCCAGGGAAGTGGGATAGGTAGGGAGGGCATGGAGCAAGGTAGGGGGGGCAGGGCAGCTAGGGAGGGGGTGGAGCAGAAAAAAGGGGGGCGGGGCAGCTGACCTTGGTGTATTGGGATGTATGATCCTCAAAATATCCCGCAGTAGCTTGCTTATGTTAATACAACAACATAGTAATTCACAAAGAACTTCCTACCTGTAAATGCAAACATTAATTATTTATTCCTTGCTAAGAAAGTTCTTAGTGGAGAGTTGACAGATCATAGATAAGTCCTTGTAACTTCATCAGCAAGAAGACAAGCATGTCTGTTGTGAGAAGTGATATCTATGATACCTTCTCCAAAGTAAGGGACTTGATATGGATCTATACGTTCTTGAATGATTTCTTCTCATATTGAACATCTTTACATGTTATTGTCACTTTCATACATCGGTGCTTAATCGCACACAAGGTATATATAGGTTCTAGAAGCATAGAGCCAGCACAGAACAAAAGCATATGTGGATGACAAATAAAGCATAGTCCCTCGAACATGTTCAGCCTTCATGTTTTTAGTACTTTGTAAACTGCTCTTTCAGATAGATTTTTTAAGAGCAAAAGTTTATTGTGTCTTGCGTCTTTTTCAAAGTAGCTCCCTTTCAAAAAATGATCAAATGGTGGCCAACTATTGAGTTCCACACTCCTTGTCTTCTAGAATTCAAAAGGCTACATCTTCTCTTCTTAAGTACTGCTGACTTTTCTTTACTAAACGAATTGGCTTCTGATTTCCATTCCATCCAATATCCTTGCTACTATAAGGAAAGAATTACCACTCAGTATGCTCATTTTTATCATGCTTTTGTTTGTGCATCAAATGCTTCATGTAAACATCAAAAGCTAGAGATGAGCATTCAGACATGAGACAACAGTTCTGTGTAATCACTAATTAGAATAGAGTCTCGTTACAATTAAATTGAAGTAATTACTTTTAATATTTGAAATTAGTAATTTCAGCTATAATTTAAAAAAATATGTCATTGTTAGATAAAAGTGTATGAATGTGTGTGTGTCTTAGGACTATATTACCATATACATTGAGTAACAAGTGATCTTCCTTAACCTGCTGACATAACATTTCAATGATTTGAATGTATAACCATAGCCTATTGCACTTTTAAAATGCTTTGTCATATCTCTTGGAAAATATTTCCATGTGTTTATCAGCTCAGGAAAAAGGTTTCTAAACCTTGTAATGAGATATTAGCTCAAGAAATAGATTTGGGAACATTGTAGTTACAACGATATTTTTATAACCTTTGTGAGATTTTACATTCTAATAACTGGATAGTTGGAAAGCAATTAAGAGCTTTTGATTTCAAGATAGAAGATATTAAAATATATTAAAATATGTTGTAGCTATTATAATTGTATTCTTCATCATCTAGATAAGCTTTAGTAGATAGTACTAGGCTACACTTGAAATTTCGACCAAAAGTATTGCTATGACAACTCATTCTGCAGAGCTTTTGGTTCAAATGCAGGTTCTCACAGGTGACAAGTTGGAAACAGCTGTTGCAATAGGCTTGTCTTGCAACCTTTTAGTAGATTCTATGCATCTCTTTCTGCTGTGTGAATCTTCTTTCAATGCTGTACCTCAAATGCTGCATAATATGCTAGATGAAGCTCGGCAACGGACACATTCGAGAAAAATGGCAGGTAGATGCCTTTGGATATGATATAATAAGCACTTAAACTTTGTCAGTAGATCCTCCTATGAAAATGCACAATGCTATATCTTGTTTTATGTTTAGGTTGTGATGGTATTCTATGTATGTGTTATCATTCTAACTAGGAAAGAAATGATATGTTTAGGTGATGCCTCCATCTCATAGCATTTTCCAAGAGTGGATACAAGGAGGCATCCATAGGCTTATCAAACAAGTGTCATGATTCAGACTTCTATTTCTCCTCAAAGATAAGAGGAACAGGAGTTTTACATGAGTGCTGCGACTTTAAAAACTGTCAATAATCAAATCAAGCTTAACAAAAAATGCTCTTGCTCTAAAATTAAAGGCTGTCTGGCTGTAATTTGATTAATAAATTGATGTTTTTCTGGGATGATTGGGCTTGATGGATGAACAATAGTGGTTAGAGTCATGCTTGCCCTCGTTTGACGTACGGAACGTCCCGTTCCGTACCGTTTGTTCCATATGTTTTTTTTGGGGGTTTTGGGGCCCCGGGGGGGGGTTTTGTTTTTTGCATTCGTTTGTTTTGGATGGCTGGTTTTGTTATTGGTGGTGGTTCTGCAAACTGATTTTTGGCCTCCCAAATGGCAAGGTTCCATATAAACCCCCTCGATTCTGAGTCTCGACTCTCCTCTCTCCATCTCCAACAAGTGACAAGGCTGAAGCTGCATCAAGCATCTCCATCTCTCCCTCTTTTTCTCCATCAAGCACCTATATAACATGTTTGTACAAGTTTTAAAGCTGGTACAAGTACCTACTCCAAAACTCTAAAATCTGTGTCTTTTTTTTTGGGTTATCTAATGTACGCCTAAGATTTGAAGCTCATTAAGTACCGCACTAATATTGAACGGTACGCATTGAACATGTTCGTACGTGTCAACCATGGTTAGAGTATCTAGATTTTCTAGAAGGCTCGTGCATCTTGATAAAAAGTATGCTTGTGGTCTTCTCTCTGCAATGGTACTTGTTTCTTTGACCTCTCATTGTTGGGTGGTTTAACTTGTTGTATCTCCTAATACCCATGTCCCTCGTGCTTTGTCATGCCTTCTTTCCCTTTCTTAATTATCTCTTTGTGATAGAGTGAAACGTGTTAGAACTTAGCAAAAACAAAGCAATGAGTGAGCCTGAACAATCAGTCTCGAGAACATTCACATAGATCATGAGTGAGGTGAAACTCAACTCGACCATGAAGAAATCGCTAAAGTAGATTAGGTGGAAATGCCGATGGTGGGTCTCGTGACCATCAACAATAGCAAGAAACAACAATGTACAACATGGAGACTAATGGCACCTCATGTCATCTTCGTGAAATAGAAAGAAATTCCAATGTCGTATACCTTGAGGAAAGTTTGTGTGCGCCTGAATCTGCTCAAGGATTTCTATTGCGTGTTACATTTTTTTTAATTTTGTTGTCAAGGCTCTGCCTCATTACTATTGTGCCTTCCATTTCCCTACCTTTTATGTCCTTTATGCATTGCTGCTTCGATTCCCCTAGCTTCAAAAATTGGCTGGAACGTTCGTAGCAATAGCTCAGTATCAAATGAGGTGTTACATTGATCTAGATCCATGTACAACAAAAGAGGAGTCTTTTACGTTTTGGGTTTGGGGAGGGGAGACCCTTGCAAAGGCTTCATTAGGACCCAGGAGAGGATTTTGGAGAGACCCTTTCATTCAAAATGCCTCCAATATTCCTTTTTCAATCTAGTTGTTGAGATTGGGCAAGAGGATCTAGATGGGGATGGTTGCAAACTACAGTAGAGCATTAGCACAAATAGGGACTCTTTGAGAGTTTCTCGAGGATTTTTGGTGCAAGTTTTGGGACAGTTACAGGCCAAGGAAGATCTCGCACTTCCTTTGGCGATTGCCCCATAGAGTGCTTGCAGGGGGCACCTGGCTTATGGTCATTTTCCAGTTACATGCTCACGATGTGTTTTCACAGGGGAGTCTTGGAGGCATTGCATTTGGGATGGCCTGCTGACACAAGAGGTTTGGAGGATAGCTTTGAGGATACAGATAGAGGAATTGCTTCCATTCATGAAGGTTCAACAAGAAGATAATTTGTTGGAGACTTGTCTTTCGACAAGAGAGCTATAACCGCTCTCTCATTGGGAGAACTTTCAGACGTTTGCTGACTTACTGAAATCCTTTTGGAGAGCCTCTGGAAATCCCGCAGCAGGATTGGAAAAATCACTCTTTTCTTTTGGCTTTCTATCCATGGAGGGAGGAGGTCCATGTTCAGGGAAACTGACATAAAAGGAACTAGATGCCCTCTTTCCCCAATTCCTTTGGGACCCCTTTTACAAAAGGCATAGAGAGAGAGGAGAAGAGGGCTAGGTTGCCCCTCATAAGGTATGAGGTTTTGACACATGGCTGCAATATTAATAAGAGATTGAATTATTATTATCCTTTGAAGCATACAAGAATGCAGTACAATATGTTGATTAACATTGAGGAGATGGATGACAACTTTTATCTTTATGCATCATCATATACGTACAACTTCACCTTTTTGTCTTCCTATTTAAAAAGTGCATCCAAAAGTGATCATCTCTTGGTTCTATTAAGGCTTTCACTGTAAGGCAGTGAATTCTACACTTTATACAAGAAAAATTGTACCTGCATTTAACCATCAAATTGTGAGAAAATCTGAAAAACACTCGACTTGTGAACTCTCAGGTGTGGAAGCTTCAGACATGGCTGTGATCATCGAGGGCAACTCATTGTCTATTGCTCTAGAAGAGAACAATAGAACTAATTTCTTAGAGCTGTGTGAGGAATGCCGAACGGTTGTGTGCTGCCGTGTGTCACCACTTCAGAAAGCATTGGTAAGGACGCTCTAAATAAGGGAAATATACATATTTTCAAAATGCAAAGCATATTGACGGTATCAGATGCCTGATTTCATACCATGATAACATGTAGGGTTTTTATCGATCCACTTTAAGCCCTAGGTATAACAAAGTACTACTTCTACTGATACCACTAAGAGGTTATTTAAAATTGGTGTTGACAGGTTACACAATTGGTGAAGGAAAATAACTTCGCAGTAACTCTAGCTATCGGCGATGGAGCAAATGATGTAGGAATGATTAGAGCTGCCCATATTGGAGTGGGAATTAGTGGTCGTGAGGGTATGGCAGCCGTCCTTGCTAGTGACTATGCTATTGGGCAGTTCAAATTCTTAGCAAGGCTTCTCTTAATTCATGGAAGATGGTGAGTAAGTAAAAGAACTATGTCATGTGACTCTATTATTAGCGCTATGCCACAGTCATCAGTTTTAAAGCATGAGCCTTACCAGAAGTCATATGTAAAGTCTACTACTTTTTTAAATGATATTTCAAAGAAAAACAAATGTCAAGGTATCTCCTGGCCAAGTTGTGATTCTCCTTTTGTCACCTATGGAAGTGAAAGTACTGATCAGTTGTGGTGTAACTTAAAACGAGGGGCTAATTTTTGAAGGGGACTAGAGAATTTCAATAGGAGCTATCATAATGTATGTCCCTGATGCTTGAGCTCCTGGTAGCTCCCCTCAACCATGCCACCCGTTCACTCAGACTTGCCACCTCCTTGTCCTCCTCTGCACCCCAGCCCGCCTTCCACTTTCTGATCTCCCCTTTCCTCCCCAGTAGGAGTTGGAAGAGCAGCCTGATGGCTGCTGTCTTTTCAGGTCCCCTCTTCCTCTCCCTCTCTCTTTATTTTGCCTCCCTTCTTCCTTTCCCGCATCCTGCCCTCCCTCCTCCCCCCATGTTTCCTCCTTTTGCCTGGCATTCAAGGCCTCTTGGCCCCCTCCCACTGCTGTTCCCCTCCCCTCTTATTCCGACCCCTTTCTGGCTGACCGTGACCCCCTCAGCCTGAATCTGGACCTGCTGAGGTGTTGCTCAGCCCTCCGTCCCCCATGGGACTGTTTCACTCCCCCCTCCTACCTGCCTCCTTCCACATTCAGCTTGACCCCATCTCCCTGTTCTTTATTACTCCTGTTCTACTTACCGCAAACCCCTCCCCTCGTCTCTCTTTTTATCTCCACCTTTTCCATTTCCCACCCCTTTCTGCCTAGCTTCCTAGGCTCCCCTCCCTCCCCTTGATGGCTTTTTCCTTGAAGCTATTTCCCCTCCCTCCTGTTCCCTCTGCTATCTTCCCTCCGTTTTTGTCCTCTTCCTCTCCCTTTTCATCCTTCTTCTTCTTGGAGTTAGCAGGTACCACCTCAGTTTTTGGGTGGTGAAAAGGTGACCCTTACAAAAGGAGCTCACATGGAAGAATCCTTGAATCCCACCTCCTTTCGTATTTTTATTTCACTCGAGGATAAAAAGCAAGTTGAGCAAGCAGTACATAAGCTGAATCGTCAAGCATCATTGGGCTCCTAGAGGGTCTTATGCCCCCCAAGTCAAATGTTCAAGAATGGGTCTATATAGGCGAGCCTTGCTTTGAATGGTGACTACATACAAGAGGTGATGATATATGGGCGTGGTGTTTATGTGATCAAAATGTCCACCCTTGAGATGGCTTAGACCCCTCTATAGTGAACCTAGACATGGCTAGACATGGAGATGCAAAGGTATGCAAAGTGTGGACTAGATTTTGACACCTTTTTAAAAAAAAAACAGAGAATAAGTTGTTCTATTATTGCTTGAAATAAACCACCATATAAATAAGAGAAAAAACCAAAGAATGTGCTGATCATGGAAAATAGAAAGAAAAATTGATTGCCGCCTAAAAAGGGCCAACCTGTTTCTTGACTTCCGAGCGTCTTGCCTATGGAGCCTCTGGAACAGGGGTTAAGCACCAATGTAGCCGGCTATATTACCAGAGCCATTACCTCTCTTCATGTGAGAACATAGAAGGTGCCTGCAGACCATGGCTTGCAGAAACGTTGTCGCCTTTTGGCAGTCGCTCTAGACCCGGAGTCCCAGGATACCAAATAGCTCACAAAGTGTGATAATATCCTGCCAGATGGAGAATAAAGTGGCTGCTGTAGTGATCTGCTGGCCTCTCATCACGCAATTGCAGCGGGTGACAGAGATGTGCCAAGCAGTGATACTAGCAACTGTCTTCTGCACACTATCCTCTACCAAGGATAGAAGGCACGTCCGTCTAGAAGGAATTGCCTCATGCGCACCCTTCCTTTTTTTTTTTGTTTCTTCAAAGAAAGGAACCTTCTATTAATGCTTGAAAGATTTCATACAAGACAACAGCCCCAAAGGTGCTGAGTATGGAAAACCGGAAAAGGCTGAAAGAAAGAAAACTGGCCTGTTCCAAAGAAGCCCAGCTCACTGCCTAGGGGATCTATGGAACTGGGGCTAACAGCCAAGTGGGGGGACTATACAGCCAGCGAATCCCTCGCTGAGTGAAGATGTAGAAAACACCTGTAGGCCAAGCCTTGCAGAAACGAGCACGCCTCTCAATAGTCGCCCTGGAGCCTAGAGTCCCACGCTCCCAAGTGGACCGTAGAGTGTAAATGATATCTTGCCAGATGGCAACCAAGGTAGGCGAGGGTGGAACTGGGTGCTCTCCCATCACAAGACTGCAGCGAGCCACCCAAATGTTGCAAGCCGTGATGCTGGCTACCACCTCCCAAACATTGTCCTCCCTAGGAGGAGGAGCTAGGGTGTCAAGGGGACTGCCTCGTGGAGTGCAATCCTCTGAATGCTCTGACCCTATATCCGGTAGGTTGGGGAGATCTCATCACTCTCAAACGCATGTCCTCCCTCTGTCAACCAAGCCACCATTCCCCAGGTGTATTCTCTATGGAGACTCTGCATACGCGTCATGATCCTGAGGGCACTCATCCATATCCTTGTTGCGCTACGACAGCTCCATAGGCAGTGCGGGATAGTCTCCAGGACACCATTTGAGCAGCAATGGCGCTGCCCCTCCACTCACATCTGCTCCAACCACGGGCCGATGGGCAAGCCTTCGTGGGCTGCCAGCCAGAAGAAGTATGAAATCTTCCTCGGCCGCAAACTGGACCACAACCTCGTCCAAAACTTGGAGTGAACCTCCCGGGGCACTCTCAGGGTCGCCAAGTGTCTCTCCCTCGAGGGAGTCCACCTCGATGAGTCCATCTGAAGTCTCTTGCCAATCCGTGTGTAGGAAAAGAAAGGCATCTCATCTATCGTCTTAGCTAGGCCACCCCTGGAGGCCCAGAGCCACTCCCCCGGGTCCCACTGGATTTCCCTCAAGGTTCTACCCTCCCATAGCCAGAGGCGCCATCTAGAGGCGTCCTGCTCTGAGATACTGGGAGGATCAATGTGCCACTCCTTCCCCAAGCGTCCTACCACTTTGATCATCTGCCAGTGTATCCCATCAAGACTCCCATCCATCTCAGGGTCACTCCCAGTGAGGGGCTGAAGTAGGCCTCCAGGTTCTACATGGAAGAAGCCGGGGTGCGTGTTGCCAAGCTGCATCAAAATCCTCAAGGGAACACCAATACGGGAAAACTACCCGAACCATCTGCTATCTCTCCAAATGTGAAGTCCTTTCCACGAGGACTTAGGAATGGCTAAGTCGATCTCGCCCATTCGCTGCCCTTTCCCTCTTAGATGCGCTAGTGCGTCAAGCCTCGCCTCTGCCTCCATAGGTAGTCTACTCCAACGACCAAAAGACCATGCTGGACCACTGTCCTAGTGTGCCTAGCCAATGTGAGTCCGCTGCCCAAGCATACGTCCCTCTTGATCTTTGACCTTTGGGTGCCACATAAGGGGCTGGCGCTCAAACTCCTCTCTGCATCTGGGCAGAGGACGGATGAGACCCCTTGCTAGTCTCTGCCAAACCTTGTGAAGACTCCTCATCAGGGGGGAGCCCTTCCCCGTAAAGGGGGCCTCTGAGAAGATCCATCTATGTGAACACTGCCACTATCCTCCAGTGCGTGGGGTGTTCGTTTGAAGCCCTCTCTGTAAGAGGAGCTTCCAAGGCTCGGCACCTGGGGTGAGGCCACGAACCACCAACTTGCCCAGAAGGGCCCTACTTTGTATCTCCGGATCAATGATATCCAAGCCTCCCACTGCCCGCGGCATGATCATTGTCTGCCAAGCTACTCGGGCCCTAGTATTCCTCGTGCCGTCTGAGCATGCCCAGAGGAAGTTCTGTACCAACCGTCGGAGTTGCCCAATGCATCCTCTGTGAAAGCACCAATAGGAGGCAATATACCAGCAGTGGCAAGGACTTGGTTTGCCACTAAGGCGGGACTTGTGAGGCAAAGTTTGGCCGAGCTCCAATAGAGAAGCTTGTGCCAAACACTCTCAAGGACCGGGGCAATCTGCTGCTCTATAATGATGTCAATACTCACCTGGCTCCGAGGTATCTCGATGTCTGGCCCCGCGGTATCCATCTGAAACCAAGGTCACTCCCCCACTCACGGATCTCCTGTGTCTCCTCAAAGCTTGTGAAGAAGCCTATGGATTTCGTCCAGTTGATCTGTGCCACTGAGGCCTCACAATAGATAGCCAAGGCGCCTTTGACTCTCTCTAGACTCGCTGTGGTGCCCTCAACATACAAGGCCGTGTCATCTGCAAACTCCGAGTCAATGAGCTCCTCCTCTTGTCTGATTGGGAGCCTCAACCCTGTGAGACCCACCACCTGTGATCTCAAATAGTAGCCCAGAGCCTCCGCTACAAACAAGAAGAAGAAGGGAGCTAGTGGGCTGCCTTGGCGGACCGAGTGAGAGAGAGGAAAGGCCTCGCCTGTGTGTCCTCTGATAATCATTTGACTAGAGCTCCTTGCGTATAGCGCTGAAACTCCTATGACCCATATGTATGAGAAACCGAATCTCGTCATAGTGCCCTTCAGAAAAGACCGCTTCACCTTGTCGTAGGCCTTCTCAAAGTCCAAGAGAAGGATGGCTAGTGGCTCCTCCTTGGACCAATGCACTACCTCGCAAAACATGAAGATGTTGTCCAGGATGCTGCGCTCCTAGACAAACCCAATCTGTGTGTCATGGATGATGTTGGTAAGATGAGGCCGTAATCGCAAACTCAAGACCTTGGCGAGGATCTTGTATGCAGTATGAAGTAGAGTGATCAGCCTCCACTGTCGGATATCTGACCTATCTCCCTCTTTCGAGATCAAAACAGATCCACCCCTTGCACAAGGACTGAGGGAGAAGGCCTGTGTCGAAAATCTCCTGGCAAGCTCAACGGAAAGGGGTGGAGATAATCTCCTAGAAGTTTCGGAAAAAGGCCGGAGTCAAGCCATCCTCCCCTAGACACTTCTAGGTTGGGAGAGCCTTGAGGGCTTCCTGTAGCTCCTCATCTGTGAAAGGCTCCTCAAGTCTGTGGCATAAGTCTTGCGAGACTACTATTGGAACGTGATTCCAAACTAGCTCTTGGGCCACAAGACCAGCTGGGGTCATCCTCTGTGTCTGAAAGAGCTGGCTATAAAATCTGGTGGTCATGTCAAGAATCTCCTGCGGGTCAGTGTGCATGATGCCCTGCGAGTCCCGGAGATTGTGTGCCGGTCGATCGGGGCCCAGTGGTCTGAAAGAACTGCTTCGTCATCCTGTCCCCCTGCTGTACCCATCAGGGCCGGGAGGAATGGTAGGAGAACTCAGCCCGCCGCAACTACGTGTCTTGAAGCTCGAGACGACGGCTCTCCAATCTGCCACTAAGCCACTGAGACACTGGGTCTTGCTCCCTGAGCCTCTCGATGGAGACGAGGTCTCTCCTCAAACCCCGCTTGCGGTCCTGAAGGGTTCTCCTCCGCCTAAGAGCGTGAGCTTGCAGCTCCACACTGCTCCTCTGAATCGCATCGGCAACCCATGCAGCCCAGCCGTCACTCAGAGCCATCTTTGAGTGCTTCCAGATCTATGTGATAACTTGTTGAATCTCCTCATCTTGCAAGAGGTCCTCTGGAATGCGGACCCCCTGCTGGGGGAGACCTCGACGGGGCTGATCCAAGTGAAGTATCAGTGGAGAGTGGTCGGACATTGTGGTACCTGCCAGAATCCCGATAGCGCCGCCTCTATGTAATGCCCAGCCCCCAACATAGAAACGGTCTAATCTCTCAAGCAATCCATCGTGTCTCCTCTGTCCAAAGGAGAAGAGAAGGCTGCCAGAAGTCCTACTGAACTCTGGCTCTCTCCACGGGTCTCTGCCCACTGATCATGAAAATGAACTGCTCCCAGGTACTACGCTTTGCTGCTGGCATCTCAGAGAATGAGGCGCCGCCCTGCTTGTCTTTCCCAAACTCCAGGTTGTTGAAGTTTCCTCCAACAATCCAGGAGTCGACATCCGGAAGACACTCTGACAGCTTTCTCCAAAAGGCCGGGTGGTGCTATCTACACACTGGGGCATACACGTTCAGGATTCGAATCCTGGACTCTCCCATCCGAACTCCCATCCAAACTGCATGCACCTTGATCGTAGACCTCTCAAGCCAAGGTCTGTGAGATTGAGATGCAGACCCCCGTCCTAGTGCAGGAGACTACTCCTCTAGATCTCTCCTTGGAAGAAGGTGATGGCGTCATCTGATGTCTGATGTTGAAAGCATGTGAATCATAAGGATGTCCATTGCCCGCCCTACCACTGCCCTGTGCAACTGCTGTTGGAGCATCAGGTACTGCGGTTGGCTACGAACACGGTCATGTAGCCCATGTACGTTTCAACTCACTATGGTCCAGCTCATGAGGACGGGGGAGCCGCGAACAAGGCTCTCCTGTGAGTGGGTGCTTGTCCTAGAAAGACTGTCCTGTGTGATTTTGTCAGGGGTTTGGAGGGCGAGTAGTCAATGTCTATGCGGCATCGTATTAGGGTGGATACCGGCTCAAGACTGATCTTCCGTGCCCAGTTCATCATGAAGGAGGCTTCCACTCCGAACAACTCCGCGCACTTCTGGAGAGGCAATCTGATAACTCCTGTCGCCAAACCACACACCGGTTCCTGGCGCGTGAAGCTCAGCTGAAAGTTCACCTCCGCGCCATGGGCGTACCATAGATCTAGTCCTTGTGGTCCCATCCACTCGTCCATCATGAGCATAATCTAATTACCCAAAATAGCATCAACTACCTCCGAGGACCACTTCTCCAACCCTGTGGAGGCAAACCGAAATCTCCAGACGGGGTGTGTCTGAGATCCCACTGCACTGATCAAACCCCCCTTTCGGGGTTGAAGGACCATGAGTGTGACCTCCAATGGTAGAGGGTATGAGTCCGGAATCTCCAAATAGTTCCAAGGTCCTAACCTCCAGAAGTCCCGCGGTAATGGACGCCCAGGCTGGAGGTTGGGAGTTGCTGGTCGAGAGGACGAGCCTCGTCCCTTAGGATCCCTCTATGAGCGAACCTGCTGTTGTAATGAGGAAGCAGAAGGGGGCGTCGTCGTTCCCTTGCCTGGTGGCAGGGGTGCGAAGCGGAAGAAGCTGCTACTGAAGCAGAGGGGGGTGGCGGGAGAGGGAGAGGTAGGGACATGGGGGATAGAGGGCAGGGGATGGGTGGTGAGAGTGATCATGGAAGGGGGGGTTGTGGGGGGGGGGAGGGGGCGGGGGGAACCTTGTAGGGGGAGGGGGAAGTGAAGAGGAGGAGGGGGAAGGGTCTGGGAAAAGAGCGACCTCAGGCCCCCCCTGCTGATGAGGCTCGCAGGGGCTCTGGATTGGCTCGTTCACGGCCCTCGTCGGGCTAGCGTTAGCGGCTTCCGCCATCGCTGCATCTGGAGCTCCTGGGACTCTTTGCTACTGCAAGGGTGGGTGCGGAGGCTGAACTTCCGAAGCTGGAGGATCGATTGGATGGGCAGTGGCCCCTGTTGCTAGGGGAGGTGGCTCTTGCTGTTCCTCTTTCGAGGCCTCTCGGTCAACCCTGTCCCTCTCCCTACGGTTGGCCCTCTGTCTGCGGGGTTTGCAAGCCTGCTTACTTAGTTGCTTTTTCTTTTGAACCTCTGTCCCCGAGGGGATAACCCATGGGGTCTAAGACTCCTGCTGCTCCTGCCTGAGAGGGCGTTGAACTCAGGCCTGCTGACCCTTCCTACTTTGTGGAGGTGACCCATCTGTCTGCATCGAAGACACTTGCTTGGTAACCCGGAGATCTCCACCCTCTGGCGAGGTGTGCCCCCTTCCAGGGTCTCGAGAAGGATCAACTCTAGGAGGGACTCCGGGCTCTCCACCACTAGTCTGATCTTGGGGACTCCATCATCTGCTAGAGCGGAGGCGGTCGTCTCTAGCATGGACTCAAGCACTGTGCCAAATGCCCAACCAATGGAAGGGAGGATGGCTTGATACTCCTTGGGGAGCCCTGGGAAGCGGGGTGTAACCGAAAACCGTGGAACATGGTGTGTCATATCCATGTCCTCCACTGTGAACCGATGATACCAAGGAAAGAGGTAGACGAGGTGTGGGCCAAGGAGTATGGGGCTCTACTCCACAAGTGTCAAGGCGGTGTCAGGGGAGCTCAGCTAGATGAGGAGAACGCCTTGTCCATAGATGGTGACCTCCTGGATGTGGTCGCCCTCTAATGTCAAGATCGCTTGGATCCACTCTCGTACCTGTCTCCGTGTAGGCATGAGGCCCACAATTCTGCCCACAAGTGCCTTGTCCTGGAGGGACTGAACTGCCTGTTGTCCCTGTTGGTTGTCAGTTGGGGAAAGAAGAACCTTGACGGTTGTGGGAGTCGAGGGTGCTGCCATAGAGCCTCTCTGGCTAGACCAAAGATCACCACCAAGATTTTCTTTCACCGTAACAAACACGAATGCTCCTGTTGGAGGGAGGCAAATGAAAAAAGGAAAATAAAGAAAGATGACGAGGCGGAGAGGCGGAGGAGAGAGAAGGAGAGGGTGGCAGGGAAAGTAGAGGGGAGGAGAGGAAGGAGGGAGCAAAGGGGAGGAGGAAGGAATGAAGAAAAGGAAGGAGGGCGGGAGAAGAGGAGAAGAAGAAGGTGGGGGGGAAGCGGAATGGCGAGGGGGGTGTGTTGGCGGGAGGAGGTGCGAGGCAGAAGGAGGGGTGGTGCGGGGGCGGGGAGCAGGAAGTGGAGGCGGCGCGGGGCGGAGTGAGAGAAGGCAGGGCGGGGGGCGGAGGTGGAGCGGGGAAGGCAAGGCAGAGCGGAGAGGGAGGAGGGGCGAGGTGGAGCGAGGGCGAGGGCGAGGCAAGGAGGAAGGGGAGGGGGCAGCAGGCGGTAAACAAGAGCCACGGGCAGCGTACAGGCCGGCGCGGGCAGCGGGTGGGAGCTCACCGAGTAGCTCCTCCATCTCGTGCTTTCCACAAAGCTAGCTTCTATGGCACCCTTCTTGAGCCAAGCGACCATTGCCCACGTGAAATCTCTCTCAATGCACTAGGCACTTGCCACAATCCTCAGAGTTGCTAACCTGACCCTCTGTGTTGCCAAGCATCCCAATAGATAGTGGGGAATTGTCTCGATCACTCTGTCTATACAGTAGTGGCATCTGCTGTGCATCCTCATCTGCTCCAACTAGGGGAAAGCCTCCGTGTGCTACCATCAAGAAGAAATAGTAGATCTTCCATGGTAGCAAGTTGGACCAAAGGTGTGACCAAAATCAGGGAATAATCTTTCTGGGGATCTCCTACTCGACCCAATGTTGCTCCCTTGATGAAGTCCACACTATTGCCTCCAATTGCAAGTGACAATACGGGTCGTGTAAGAGAAGAAGTGAACCTCCTCCACCCTATCCAAGTGTCCTACTCGAGCTCGGGCCAAAACCACTCTCGTGGATCCTAGTGAACATCCCTAAGAGGGCAGCCCTCCCTTAACCAGAGTCTCCAGCGTGCTCCCTTCTTGTTCGAGAGAACCAGATCTAGGTCGATAGTCCATCACTTGCCCAGCCGGCCCACAATGTTGATCCTCCACCAAGTAAGCCCGTCCCACCAAGAGTCCAGGATCGTTTCGTCTATCTTTGCCGCCCTTGCACCAGTTCTTCTAATGTGGAAGAGTACTTGATCTCAGTCCTCATTCTCCATAGAAAGGTGCCTCCAAGTCCCAAAGGAACACGCAGGGCCACTATCCCATTGTGCCCAGTCGATAAGTGTCCGTTGACCAAGTATGTGTCCCTCTGGATCCTGAACCTCTGGGTGCCACGTCAACAGCTCACTGTTAGACTCATCTCTGCAAGTTGGCTCCGGCTCGAATAAGACCGAGCAACAAGCGCTTTCAGACTCGTAAAAGGCTTCTCATCGTGGGGAGCTTTTCATCAGAGGCGAGAGAACCCATCTGAACGACGACTGCCTTTGACCACCTATATAGGGGGTGTTTCTAAGAAGCCTGCGCTGCATCAAGAGCTTCGACCTCACACTATTAGCTTGCTCAGGAGGATTTATATCATATCTCTCATCCTTCATAAGAAACCTCTCATAATCCCTCAATGTAATAATATTATACATATATAATTACTTATTAAACACATTTATATCATATGACAATATCTTTCTAGTGTTTTTATAGCATAAATAACAAGATATTTATGGACATGTCTATAAAGAAGTCTAAATTACTATAAATAAGTATTAACTTCGGCTTATATATCACTCTCATAAAATACATGCAATATTTGATACTATATATGAAATATTTTTCAAAATATAACCCCATAGATGTGCTTAAATGGGGTTTTCCAATCAATTTGAGTGGCTGAATGACTATATTTGGACATTAATTGGGAAAGTCATGTTACTTTTAAAAGTGCTGTCCAGGGTAGTTTCGCCAGTGAAACTACCTTGGAAGGCCTACTTCAAAGGGGTTTCGCTGGCGAAACTACATTGATGGCTTGCTTCAATGAGTTTTATTTTGGAGAAACCCTTTCATGAAGATAGGTTGAGAGAGGTTTTTTGATGTCACCCCCTATTAAGTAAAAGTTGTAAGAAGGATCATAAGGGAATTTTCATAGAGAAGTATACTTTACATGTGGGTTTCTTCAAAAGCCATCCCATTATGTTACTCACCATTCCCAAAGATTCATGTAAAGATTTGTGTATAAAATAGGCATTTCTATAATACTTGGCATATTTCTAGGTGAAACTCTGTTTTCTTCTGATCCATTTATGCCATATTTTAACATAGCTCAAAGCTTTTTTTTTCCTTCGCTCGAACGTGTGGAAGATTTTGCTCGAAAAATGGTCGTCCCCCTTGTGGAGTCAAGGGTGCTGGTATGTGAGCCCCTCTGGCCAGACTAGCGATCACCACCAAGATTCGTTCTTTAAAAGAACACAATGCTGCATTGCACAAGAAAGGAAAGGGACAAAGAATGGGAGAGGTAAAACGCCTCTTGAAGGACACCCAAAAGCTGGCTAAAAGGGACTAGAAAAGGGGAGTTCAAAGTAGGGGGTACGAAGGCACCAACCCTCTAAAAACCACTACCAAGGAGCTCTGCAAAAACAAAAAAAACACAGCCAGTCAGGGCCCGTTGTGGGCTGCTTCAAGAGGGACAACACCAAAAAAGAAAATGCCTTGAAGAAACCACCAAACGGCTTGGAGAAGAGAACTCCAGAAAGCTGAGAGAAACCCCCTTCCAAACTGCCGGGGGGATTTGAAAGGAGAGTTGTAGAGTTGAGGGTACTGCCCAAAAACACCTACGAGGGCAGCTTGGAGCGCTAGAGGAGCGTGCCACCTCTGGGGGAGGCCCGTCCGTCAAACTCGCATTGCCCGTAGCCCAAAAAGCACGTACGGGGGCCAGCTTGGAGCGCTAGAGGAGCGTGCCACCTTGAGGGGAGGCCTGTCTGTCGACTCCCACTGCCTACGGGCAATGCGACCCAAAGGAGGGGCTGTTGGCCAAGCTCCGGAGGTATTGAGGGGGGGTTGAGGCCTTGCAAGAGCCATGCGAGGGAGCTACCAGGCCGAGGTAGCACCCAGGCCCCTAGATTGGGGTCGATCCCTACCATCGGGCCGTAGGCTAAGGTGCAAGGGCGCACGAAGGTCAGAACAAAAGTCTAGGGCGGGAGGGAAGAGAACCACGGCAGGAGGAGGGGCGGAGAGGAAGATCGGGGGGGAAAGGGGGGGGTTGTTAAGCAAGGGGAGCAGCAGTGAGCTCGCAGGAGAGAAGCCGCAACTATGAAAGATAACTCTTTGGAGCGAATATATCATTAGCTCAATGTGCATGGTCTGACACTGAGAGGGTGTGTTAAAATAAAAGGGTCCCCATATGAGGAGAGATCCTGATTTACCTCAAACTACACTTGGTAGCTTGGTACCAGGTCTTCTTAGTTGATGATATGGAGATGTGCCATCAGATCTCAAGATACCTGGTAACCTTGAGATTCTCGGCCATGCCTGAAGAGGTACAAGGGCGTCCCCCTCTCGATTGTCGTGGGGTTCTTTTGGAGTTCAACAAAACTTGATCTCACTTCCAGGTGGTTGTTGTTACCAAGTATTGTTGGACATAACAGGG
Organism: Dipteris shenzhenensis; assembly: GCF_047967505.1. Taxonomy (NCBI): domain Eukaryota; kingdom Viridiplantae; phylum Streptophyta; class Polypodiopsida; order Gleicheniales; family Dipteridaceae; genus Dipteris; species Dipteris shenzhenensis. Next base: position 5,346,527 of record NC_141601.1, on the reverse strand, counting down.
TGGGTTTGCTCTTGTTGGTACCACTCTAGGGAGTGATATCGCTTCCAGGTGGTTGTTGTTACCAAGTATTGTTTGCCATGACAGGGTTTGTTTGCTCTTGTTGGTGCCACTCTAGGGAGTGCATCATTTGGCTTAGTTAGGGCTATATTCCTTAGAGAATGGAGGGGCTTCCCTTTTCTCAGAGAGCACTTTCAGCCTTAGCCTCGGTTTATTCTTAGGAGCTTTTTATTGGCCCCTTCTAGGGTGTTTCTTTTCATGCTTGCATGATGTATTTCCGCCTTAATCTTGCTCTCGCAGGTTTGATTCATAATTAATAGAAGTCTTTTGTCAAAAAAAAAAAGAAAAGTCATATAAGCAACTTTTTGTGGAGTGAGCAAAATGGCTCGGCGACATCAGAGCTAGGGAGGCTTGGGAGACTTTGATTCTTCCCACTAGGAAGGGGGCTCAATATCATTGATCCGGACTTGCAATGAAGGGCCTTGCTTTGCAAGGTTGTGGTCAAGGGGAGTTTGCCAATAGGATAGGAACCTTGGAAATTTTTTTTCGTTTGTTGTTGCATACATTCTTGCTCTCTTTCCACGGTGGGGATTGGATAGATAGTACTATCGACCTTTGCTTCAACACATCTCATGGTTCCTTCCTTCTTATGGCTGCCTTCCATCTCATAGTACTATGGCAGCTTCAGGAGTAATCTTCAGAGAGTAGCGGATCATGAAGTTGACGGTGTCTGAAAGTAGAAAGGATTGGGACAACATAGTGAATTTTGTGGGAATCATGTTTTGTAAAACTTTTGGCTATGTGAAAAATGAGGAGCCCTAGATAATGTGATGGCATTGTCTACAAAATGTGAAGCTATGTAATCACATTAATCGAAGCACATGCTAGGCAAGGAAAGGGGACAAGACCCAAGAATAATATGAAAAAATGCAGCAAGTAGTACTACAAAAAAAATTCACATTTATCTCTGCTTTCTACAAATGGTTTGCAAGCAAACATATGCATTCTTGAATCATGTTGAGAGTGCTTGATTTGGATGTGGTGTTGGTAGCCTTAAGGATATGTTTTCAAAAACCTTTCGATGATCGTATGGTTTACTAAGTCCCTCAGAGGAAATGAGAGGAGAATTGAGTAGATTGATGCAGCCATACCCTTGTATTGGGCGGTTACCGATGGGAGGTATCACTAGCACTATACTTGGCTTGGGCCTTTTATGAGATGAGGTATCCCAATTCAGTTCATAGGACTTCGACAAGGTTCAGAAGGGCATGCCTTGGCTTTTTAGGTTCACTTTCGGGGCAGGTTTTTTAGGCCTTATAGACGTTGCTTTTGAGCTTGTCAGGGTTTCGGGTCATGTGGAGTAGTGTTTCTTGACTCAAGTTGGTATTTGGATGCTAACCCAGATCACATTCCCTCCGGTTAATGGAGGTGTCTCCATAAATTATTTGGAGTCGAACCCTTGGGAGTGGGAGTGAATTGATATAGGGACCAGAGAGAAGAGCCTCCTTTTCTTGTTACATTGTTTGTAATGCCAGGAGGGTTCAGGTCGACCTTAAAATTTTCAGATTTGTACCGACTTGCGAAAATCCTTTTGGAAGAGACTCTGGAAATCTCTTAGGAATAGAAAAATAACCCTTTTCTTTTGGCTTTCTATTCACGAAGGGATTGTAGTGAACTAGTGGAGGTCCCCCACTTGCACTCGTTGTCGTTCTGTTGAGTAGACCCCATTCAGCATTGTCTATGGGATTGTAGACAGGCGGGGTATATGTGGGACGGAATTGCTAGTCTTTTGAGCACTTTTGTTACTTCCTTCTTCTTGACATGTCTCTCTCTGGGCTTCATGCTTTTTATGAGATGCACGACTCCTCTTGGGCTCTTTCGATTTGACGACATTTAGTTGAGTTATGCTCTCTGGATGATGTTCCCTACTTTTCTTACAGTCCTGCACTTGCCTCCATGGATACTTTTTGATAGATTCTAGTGAACATTGAATTGAGGCATATTTGGAGATCTAGACACATAGAGACTTTGGATGGCTAGTATTTAGACAAATTGTGTACAGACTTTTGATGGCCATTTGGGTGAGCATGTAGGGGTCTTCCCGGGGGGATTTCGCAAGGAGACCTTTTTTCGTTAAGGAGTGGAGTAGTTCCCCTTTTTCCTCGAAGTCCACTGCCCCATTGAGGTGGCACTTTCAGCCTTAGTGCTTTTCTAGCTCTTCTTGATTAGCAGTTGTTTGCTCTCTTAGGATATTTTGTTTCTCATTCTTTGCATGATGTATTTCTGCCATGAGCGTTGTGCTTAGGGTATTTTTCATGCTTAATAGAAGTCTCATTGAAAAAATACAGAGATAGCCTCCCTTCGTATTTTGGAAAGGCTTTTAATCCCCTTAGTTGATCCATATACAACATTTTCATCACGTCCATCTTATTTGGACTATAAAGCATTGGTTGTCCATTGGTCCAATGCATTGATCCAATTGGGAGGATAGGACAACTTTTTAAGGTAGGTTTAGTATTTACAAAATATCATTTTTGGATACACTCTATTTTGATATATGCTTGCAGCCAACATGAAAGGAATCACTTTTGCTTTACTAAATGATTTATCATGATTGTATTGAAGATATTGGAAGCTTAATTGTACTGATCTTTTCATTGCCTTTGTTAGGTCATACAAAAGAAACAAGGTTCTGGTTATGTATGCCTTTTACAAGAATATTGTGTGTGTGATGGGACATTGTTACCTGGCCTTCTTCTCTGGGTTATCTGCTCAATCCCTTTATCCAACAGCACTTATATCGACATACAATCTCTTTTGGACATCACTGCCCACTATGGCCTTTTCTATTCTTGATAAGGATGTACATCAACTTACAGCAGAAAGCAATCCTCAGTTGTATATGGAAACACAAAGAGAAAAAATACAAAGCTTTTTTAAGGAAGCAAGTTGCTGGCTTTTTTCTGCTTTTTGGCATTCCATTGTAGCATTTTTCTTTCCAATGTCAGCAATGGCGTTTTCAGGGTACTCTCTCTCTCTCTCTCTCTCTCTCTCTCTCTCTCTCACACACACACACACACACTTTTTTTTTTAGTAATATCCAGTGCTATATTTATATGCTCATAAATTTACAAGATGGGAATTCTCCAAAATGGAGAGTATCCCAAAGATCAGAAACATCAAAAGAAAAGCTCTATGCAAGAAGCATCTAGATCACCCTCATGGCAGGCATCATATAAGGATTGCCGCAATGAGGCTCGGAAGGATTCATATGACTTGTGAATCTGCCGACCCAAGTATGCCAAATTATGCTCACTCTAGATTGTCCAAAGGGCCCAATATCTCACCCAAGAGAGAAATAGTGAGTATTGAGACAAAGACCTCATAAATCTGCCAAATAGCCAAAAATGTTTCCCAAATCTGTGACTCGGGAAACGGAGCCGAAGATGATCTGTAATTCTCCCGAGGAGGTTCCTAGAACACGGGCATTGCCAAAGCAAATGGGGGACAGTCTCTGAAGGAGCGTGACATCTCAAACATGTGGATGGTGCAATGCGACGTTTGGCAAGTGTGACTCCCACTGACAATGTGCCTGTCATGCATCTCCAAAGAGAAAGTCTTTGTTTTAAAGGCATTTTACACTTCCTTAATATCCGGAGATTCTTCCGCCACCATGAGAGGGGCTTCCTGATATGCCACAGAGTATTAGCATATTGCTGAATCCATGGAGCAGGCAGAAGAAGCCTGTAGGCTTTGATGGAGGTCAAGGTAGGCAGAGGAACAGGATGAGAGCATGTAGCAGATGGTTGCAATTGCCAATCCAATAGCCTGTCTGTGTCAGCCACAGGGGGAACAGGTAGAAAAGGATGCAACAAATCAGCAATTTTCTTCCATATCGACCTATGGTGCATTCCCAATGCATAGGAGGCAGTGGATTGAGGAAAAGATAAGACATAACCCTGATTATCTACCACATCATGTATGTATCTAATGCCCAATTTCATGAGGTTGTATGCCCGAACAGGTTCCTGTAAAGCGAGTGGAATGTCAAAGATGGCACTCCAATGAATACTTTCTTTCGTCATTGAGTTTGTCCCCGAGCAATTACGAGGAGCCCATTTGACCTTAGAAAGTACTTGTTTCCAGTCAAGTATCAGAGCAGTAGAGAAAGGACAGCTAGGTATCTTCCCTACAAATCTCCCAATGATCAGTAGTCCAATGACCATAAGCAAAAGTCTCATGTTGACACACATGGATGCTATCATACAAGTCCATGGCTGTTGTTGGCGGAAAAAAGTATGGAGCATAGTCACCTTCCTTGCAAGTACATGATATCTTATATTGAGGATATTAAGTCCACCATGCATCCTAGGAGAGCATACCAGTTCCATCTTCATCAGTCTCAATGTTTTCACAGCAGTTTTTGTCCTCCATAATATCTTCATAGCTTGAGACATAAAGTCTGAAATATCTCTGGAGGACCAATGTAGCAAAGGCAAAAAGAATTGGACATAGGACATTACAATGGACTGTACTATTCTGAGCCTGACATGAAGAGGCCAAGTAGAAATTTTCCAATATTCTAGTTTATGTTGAAGTCTTTGGAAGATCCATCTCTTTCTCTCTCTCTCTCAGACACACACTTTTTTTTTTGGGTAATTCCATGGTCTTGTATTATAAGATTAATATTGTACAAAGAGACTCTTCTAAAAGTGGAGAGCCCAAATCAAAAACCTCTCTCTCTCTCTCTCTCACACACTCTTTTTTTTTTTGGTAATATCCAGTGCAGTATATTTATATGCTCATAAATTTACATGATGGGAGGTCTACGAAATGGAGAGTATCCCAAAGATCAGAAACATAAAAAGAAAAGCTCTATGCAAGAAGCATCCATATCACCCTCATGGCAGGCATCATATAAGGATTGCTGCAATGACCCAAGTATGCCAAATTATGCTCACTCCAAATTGTCCAAAGAGCCCAATATCTCACCCAAGAGAGAAATAGTGAGTATTGAGACAAAGACCTCATAAATCTGCCAAAGAGCCAGAAATGTTTCCCAAATCTGTGACTCGGGAAACGGAGCCGAAGACAATCTGAAATTCTCCTGAGGAGGATCCTAGAACACGGGCAGTGCCAAAGCAAATGAAGAACAGTCTCTGAAGGAGCCTGACATCTTAAACATGTGGATGGTACAATGCGACGTTTAGCAAGTGTGACCCCCACTGACAATGTGCTTGTCATACATCTCCAAAGAAAAAGTCTTTGTTTCAATGGCATTTTACACTTCCATAACATCTCGAGATTCTTCCGCCACCATGAGAGGGGCTTCCTTATATGCCACAGAGAATTAGCATATTGCTGAATCCATGGAGCAGGCTGAAGAAGCCTGTAGGCTTTGATGGAGGTTAAGGCAGGAAGAGGAACAGGAGAAAAGGATGTAATAAATCAGCAATTTTCTTCCATATAGACCTATGATGCATTCCCAATGCATAGGAAGCAGTGGCCTGAGGAAAAGATAAGACAGCCTTGATCATCTACCACATCATGTATGTATCTAATTCCCAATTTCATGAGATTGTATGCCCGAAAAGGTTCCTGTAAAGCGAGTGGAATGTCAAAGATGGCACTCCAATGAATACTTTCTTTCCTCATTGAGTTTGTCCCCGAGCAATTATCAGGAGCCCATTTGACCTTAGAAAGTACTTGTTTCCAGTCAAGTATCAGAGCAGTAGAGAAAGGACAGCCAGGTATCTTCCCTACAAATCTCCCAATGACAACCTCCCAATGATCAGTAATCCAATGACCATAAGCACAAGTGCTCATGTTGACACACATGGATGCTAGCATACAAGTCCATGGCTGTTGTTGGCGAAAAAAAGTATGCAGCATAGTCGCCTTCCTTGCAAGTACATGATATCTTATATTGAGGACATTAAGTCCACCATGCATCCTAGGAGAGCACACCATTTCCATCTTCATCAGTCTCAATGCTTTCACAGCAATTTTTGTCCTCCATAACATCTCCATAGCTTGAGACATAAAGGGTGAAATATCCCTGGAGGACCAATGCAGCAAAGGCAAATAGAACTGGACATAGGACATTACAATGGACTGTACTATTCTGAGCCTGACATGAAGAGGCCAAGTAGAAATCTTCCAGTATTCCAGTTTATGTTGAAGTCTTTGGAAGATCCATTTTAGGCTGCTTCCTGGTGATATGCCATCCTATGGGATATCCCAAATGCCTGACTACATCTTTGGAATGCACCACCTGACCTGGCCAAAGAATAGAATGCCAGTCACATTGTTTCAGGGAAAGTAATTTAGATTTGTCAAAATTGACATGCAATTCCGCTGCCAAACCATACAATGAAAGAGTGGTCATAAGCATGTGAACTTCTGGGGAGAATTATGTGGCATAAAGAAGGAATCATCAGCATATGCTTGTGCCAAAAAAGATGCAGCCCCATGGATTTTAAGACCAGTCATCTGTCCTGTGTTTGTAAGATGATCAAGATACATTAAAAGGGGATGGGTCGCAATGGCATAGAAGAGAGCACTAAGAGGGCAGCCCTGTCTAACTGATCGACCCAATGTGCATGACCGAGACAGATGACCCCCAAGAATGCACTGAGAAGTAGAGCTAGAATAAAGCGAGTAAACTGCATTTGCTATCTTGGGACCAAAGCCCAACTTTATCATGATTTGAGAGATAAAATCCCATTGAACAGTGTCAAATGCCTTAGCAATATCCACCTGCAATATAAGCACATCTTGATGCGAATACTTAGCATATTCAATTGCAGTCAAGGCATTGGATATATTGTCATGGATTTGTCTTTGCGGCACAAACCCATACTGATGAGGATGAAGTCCCGCATCCAGTATCCTGTGAAGCCTATGCACAATCATTTTGGCAATGAGTTTGTAAACTATAGGCATCAAAGTAATAGGCCTCCAATCTGACAGATGGTCACACAGATGTTTTTTGGGCACAAGTTTGACTATGCCATGCTTCCAAGAGTGTGGCAATTGATTTTCTTGCCAGGCAACATTGATCATTTGCAAGAGGACTTCTTTCAAATCATCCCAAAAAGAAATATAAAATTCCACCGTAAGGCCATCCCAGCCAGGGGACTTGTATTTGCTGAGGTGGAACAATGCATTATCAAGTTTTGTGTCAGTGAAAGGTCTCTCCAAGGTAAGAGCATCATCCATTTCCACTATTTCAGAAACATATTGGAAAAATTCAGTCCTAGCATTAGTCATTTGATTTGATGGAGAACCGGGAGCGGAGAACAATTCCTGGAAATAATTTTGGCATTGATCTTGGAGATCAGAGAAAGAGTGCGTCCAAGAGCCATCTAGCTTCCTCACCCTTAGACATGAGTTTTTCTTTTGAGTAGCATGCAAGCCCTAGAAAAAGGCTTTTGATGAGCAGCCCTTATCCATGAGGGGCTTCATTCTTGCCCTAATCTGCCATTTGTGCAATTTCCTCTGATCATTAATAGTCAATTTAATCTGAGCATGTGAAAGGGAATCGTTTTCTGAATCAGAGAGAGGCCTTAACTGAGAAAATTCAGTCAATTGTTGTGCTGTCCTTTTTGCCCATTTAACCTCATTCCTCCATTCAGTCATATGCCAGTTGCCATACTCCCTAATGACATTCTGCATACGAGACAAAACTGTCCCAAGCATAATTCATGTCCTCCTGGGCATGCAAAGGCAAGGGATGAATTGCAAGTCTGATCATTTGCTGGAAATAGTGATGTCGGAAATAAGCCTGATTAACATGCAATAATCTACTGGAAAGGGGTGGCAGATCATCCAGAGGCATGCCAAGCTGCAAATTCATCCACAATGGGGCATGATCTGACAAGCCCAATGAGAAATCTATAAGGAGATGAGGGCTAAAATCTGCAAATTGTTGTGGGTAAAACAAATACCATGTGTCAAGCCTTGCCCAGTATGTAGTAAGTGCATTGTAGTAAGTGCATTATGATGAAAAGTATATCCAGGCACTGACCCTTGAAGAAGCAGCCATAAATCCCTTCCCCATATGGGAAGCATGTGAAACCACCCGAGGCGGGCCATCTGTCAAGACCATTATAGATAATGAGAACATGCATCTTGCCAAGGTCTAATAGGGCCTGCCCATAAGATGTGACTATCTCTCGTCTGTCAGCTGAAACCCGTATCATACCTGCATCCTCAAGGTCAACGTTCAGCAGTAGAATGGAATCATCCTTGAAGTCAAGGAGTGGTACCTGACGGGCGCCTGTCCTCCCGTTGAAGTCTCCAACTAGGAGGATTTCAATGTGGCTCGAGAAATCAACAATGGACTGATATAGGGCTGCAAATGGAGATGTCTTAGCCTCATCTCGAATCTTTCTCGCAAAGTGGGAAGTTTCAGGAGGGAAGTGGCATATTCCCGGCTGTCCGGGTGTCGGATCTGGATCCAAAGAAACCTAGAATGTGTCTCTCTCTGCTCTTTTGAAATGGTCCCGAAAAGGGTGGATCTCTAGAGAAGACTCCCACGCGTACCTGGTAACCACTGGTAGTGGGCACTTTGGACTCTGATGTGTCTCTTTGTAAAAGACTATGTCGAGACCTGTATAGGATTCCAAGAAGTTTCCTGGTTTTGACCATAAGGTACCATTACAGTTTCAAATGGTGCAGGATAGGGTCTCGGAGATCTGAGTCTCATAGACCTCGCCTCCCTATGCGGGGGGAGGGGATGATACCCAAGGGGGGCCTGTAAGAAGTCATCCATCCCGATTATTACCCACTTTCCCTCCTTACAGACCTGATCACGATGCTGCAACCGGGAGCACCTCTCCTCAACCTATAGTGGGTTGAGGTCTTCATTTATGGAGATTGTTGGCTAATCTCGTAGGACTGACCTACATCGTAAGGTCGAAAGTCGTGCATGAGCGTCATGGAACCGTATGATCCAGGTTGGGGTTTCTCCCCACCCTCCATGCTCTCTCGATCTTGTGCTCAACTACACCCAGAGTGGTGGCCACAAAAGCCGTCGCATCCGTCATCGGCGTAGCCTCAGTGCGTGGGATCCCACGAACTCTGAATGTTGAGAGACTTAGTGGCTCTCTGTTGCTGCGGCAATCTGGGCCTCTACTACCGGTGTGCTCCCTGTAACTGTACGAGTAGAGGAGAGCTCCTCCATGTCTTGCTCCCTGTAACTGTATGAGTAGAGGAGAGTTGAACCATGTCCTACTCCTAAATATGACGAGCCTGCTCTCGAACCATCCAAGCCCAAGTCCCGAGAGAACCTGGCTTGCTCCTATGCATAGCGGGTCAGCTCCACTTCCCTGGCTCGTATACTTTGCACCTCCACGAGTAAAGTCTCCCATCTGTCTGAGGGATCGAAAAGACCCTGTCCGAGCTGAAACTGAAATGGCTGAGGTACAAAAGTGGGAGGGTGTGGCAGGATAGTAGGCAGTGGTTGTACAAGCTGAGTAAGGAGAGCGGATGCCTAAGGTACAGATACAGCTGTCTCAAGGGTCCCAATCGGATAGGAGATGGAAGATTGAGTTAGTGGCGAAGTAATCCGAGTGTTATGAGGGGGCGGTGGTTGATTGAGAGGGAGAGGGGATGGGAAGGTCGAGAACAGTGGTCTTGCGTGCATCACCTCTTGTGGGGGTGAGATAGGTGGTGGAAGGGCTAGGGTCTCCAAAGCAGTGGAGGAAGAGGACTCCAACAAAACACCCCCTGTCACGAGAGGGGTGTCTAAAGTTGTAGACTTGATTGGCGTAGGGCTGAAGCAGGCCCTCTCGACGCAGGTGAGGGTGTAGATGTAAGTGAAGTAACTCCTGTGGAATCAGATGTGTGGTTGATGATGATGATGATGACCCTTTATGAATCGGTCGGCTGTCCACTCCAACTCCACTCCGGTTGAGGCATCTGTTGACATCCTCAAGCTTCGATTGCACCTATTGAGGTTTGTCCTTTTCCTTCTCAGTATCTTTTCCCCTTCCTCCTTTTCCCATCGAGTAGAGAACTAATTGTTCTTGCTGTTTTTTTCAGGTGGGGGGTCCCCTTACGTGCGTAGTGATTCAGGACTGTCCCATGAAGATTGGCAGCGCCTAAGTGGAGGCCACGAGGCCATGTGGCAGTCGGAAGCCATGTGGCAGTTGATATAGCCACGTTGCACGTGGCAGTCAGCCGGAGGGTGGCAAGGCTGAGCTGACGAAGTAGGGTGGAGGGAGCTGGAAGTGAGGAGGGGCTGCATCAGGGTAGAGGGCTGTAGGGGTTGGAGGGCTGAGGCGGGGAGGAGCAGGCAGGGAGGAGGGACTGCAGCAGGCAGCGGAGGAGGTGTGCTGGCGGGGAGGAGCTGAGCGGGGGATGGAGCTGCAAGAAAGAAATAAAGTCTAGTAACGTCCACTAGAGACCAAAAGGTCTATGGGACAGCAAGAAACCCTCTAGTACATCTGCTTTAGGGAGGGCACATGATAGCTCCCAAGGAGTGCAAAAAGCAACCCACATTATTTTAGAGTACCTACATCATAGTCTGAAAGAGGTGGAGCAGCAGGGCAACGAGGGAGAGAGAGGCTGCAGGGTGGTGGCGAATGGAGAGAGGAGTCAGGCAACGGGGGCTGCAGGAGGCGCATCAGCAATAGGGCGGCGGGAGGAAGAAGCTTGTCAGCGGAGGGAGGGAGGAGCTAGGCGGCGGAGGGGCTAGGCTGCGAGGGAGCTAGGTGGCAGAGGGGCTAGCGAAGGGGCTAGGCTGCAGGTGGGCGGTGCAGCAAGGCGGAGGGGCGGGTCTGAGGTGCACGCAGAGGGGGACGGAGCAGCGGGCAGGGTGGGCGGAGCAGCGAGCAGGGAGGGCGGAGCAACGAGCAGAGGGGGGGCACAGCAGCGAGCAAGGAGAGGCTTGAATCTTGATGTGATGCTTGGTGGGAGGGAGAAGGAGAGAGATGGAGATGGGAGAGGAATATAGATGGAGAGGGAGATGGAGAAGAGGGAGGGGGAGAGACATGGGGAGGGAGCTTGTTGGATAGGGAGATGGAGAGGGACAGGGAGAGGAAGGAAGAGGAGATTACGGAGCTTGGGCTACTTGGAGGAGAGGGAATGGAGAGGGGAGAGTGCTTAGTGGAGAGGGAGAGGGAAGAGAGGGGTTTATTTGTAGGTTTGGAGGAGAGGGAGGCCCAAAACGGGCAAAAAACGTCAAAAAACGATCCAAAACAGCTCTAATTTGAATTTGGAACGGTTATTTGTTGGCATCGTACAGAATTATACCATAGTAGGGAGAGTGTCGTGCGGCTTATTGACTCTGACGGGGTTTTGCAGACAGAGCCTGATGCCGTCATGCGTATAGCTGCATATTTTTATGCCTCCCTTCACACAACAGATCCTAACACATAGGCGAGAGATAATGCTAGGGCAGTGTATTTCTAGGTTGGTGAAACTAGATATGTGGGTGTTACTTCATGCACCTTTCACCAACATAGAGTTTAGGACTGCACTTCTTGCTCTCCACAAGGGCAAGCGCCTGGGTTCGGATGGGCTTATTCCCTCCTTTTTAACCTTTTGGGATAAGATTGGGGATCCCATTACCTCAGCCTTGCATGGTGTTTGGGACTCTGGTGAGATGCGAGACTTTTACATAAACGGCCTCAGTCATCTTATTTCAAAGCGGGGTAACAAAAATTTAGTGTCTCAGTGGAGGCCTGTTAATCTTTTTCACATTTAATGAAATCTTGGCTTAAGCAATCAGCCTGTGTTTGCAGCCCTTACTTCCAGATCTTATTCATGATATGCAAACAAGCTTCGTGCATGGCAGAAGCATTTTTTATAATATTTGCTAATGTTGGGAATTCTGAGTGGGCTATGTAGAGCGGATAGAGGTTGAACATTCTACTCTTGGATTTTGAGAAAGCTTATGGCAGGGTAGATTGGGGCTGTTTGGAGGGCACCCTTTGTTGCTTTAGATTTACAAGTGCATGGATTAGATGGGTTTTCTCCTTATACACATCAGTGCACAGCTAGATGCTTATTGGTAGGATCACACGAGAGGTTTCAGATTTCTAGATCAGTCCACCAGGGATGTTCTTTAGCTTCTTTTCTTTTTTTTTTGGTGGCTGAAGCTATGAGTTTTTGGGCTGAGACTTCTCGTCAGACCGGAAGAAGAGCTTCTAGACAGTGAGAAGGTAGATGATACTGTTACTTTTTTAAATGCCACACCACAGACGCTCACTTCTTTCAGGACAACCTTGGATTTATTTTGTACTGCTGCTGCAGGGACACACATCAATTGGCATAAATCCAATGGTTTTTGGATCAGTGATGATGACAACCTGTTTGTGGGAATGATATTGACTTCACTTGGATTCAGAGAGGTGTTGCCATCGTGTTTTTGGGGTGCTAGCTCGGTATGGGTATCTCTCCATCCCAACAGGTTGCTCCTATATTGGAGAGTCCAAGGAGAAGGTTTCTCTTTTGGAGTTCAGCTAAGAGTGGTGGTGGTTAACCAGGTTTTGCTGGCCATGGCTTGGTTTGTACACTCTTGCTAGTGCCGTTCCAGGGATTGTGTCACTCAGCTTAAGAGACATGTACTTTCTATGGAGTGGACTTGATGGCACAACAAATGTTAAAGCCGGGGTGGCTTGGGAGACCTTTATTCTCCCCACATAGGAAGGGGATCTCAACATTATAGATCCAGATTTACAATGCAAGGCCTTGCTTTGCAAGATAGTGGTAAGGGGACTTACCCCTTGGCAATACCTTTGGAAAGACTTCTTTATTCGCAGCATGTAGTCTTGTGCCTTAGGTCTCCTTCGTCCCCTCTTATGGATGCTATCATGAAGGCTTGGGCTAGCTTCAAGAGTACCCTTTAGAGAGTTTCCTCTTCTCTCGTGAAGAGATTGATAGGCAGCCTGTCATGTGGGATGATAGCATAGTAGATGAGCATGGCAGACCACTTGGTACCTCTCACTACATGCAATGGTCCAAGTGGCAGAGGGGCCCTGCATTGCATCTACTATGGGATCCTGGAAAGATTTCAAAGTAGAATTCAACAGATTGATGCATCTATTCTAGTGGATTGGATGGGCACTAATGATATGCCTATTTCGTGCTCCACTTGGATGGAAGCTTTCACGAGAGGGGGCGTTCCTCTAAAGGTTATTTCTTTTCGTGGTGCAGATGAGGATGCCCTTGATTTTGATGTCCTTGTGGGAGGCACAAACGATTCAAAAGATAAAGCGGTGCTTGATGGTCCGTTTAAAAAACAATTTCATGTGCCAATAAATAGTATCAAAATTTCTTGACACTACAAATAATTGTCAAGGCTTCTCTTTCTGTGGTGGTGTAGTTGATTTCTGCCTCATTGAGTTGTCGGCTGGAAAAGTAGATTGGATAATCCTTCTTGTAATCACTAAAATGGCAAAGTACACTCCCAATTGCATACTTGGAGCTAGTGTGGACATGAAAAACAATGTCCCAATTGGGAGCTATTAGGATAGATGCTATGACTAGGCACTCCTTTAGAAGTTCAGAGGCTTGGTCACACTTCTCCATCCAGAAGAATTTTACCAATAGTTTGTATAGAAGGCGGGTTATCATGGCATACCGGAAGATGAATCTTCTATAGTAGCCGGCATGTCCCATAAAGATCTGCACTCACTTGGAAGTTTGTGGAGGTGGCAATTCCATGATGATTTTGATTTTGTCCATGTCAGGTGCAATCTTATGTTGAGAGACGATGTGTTGGTTGGATTTAGGCAAATGCCATACTTCCACATTTGATCAGAACTGCTTCAAGGCATTGTAGGTGGTCATGCTTGTTGGAATGGATGCACAAGTCATCCAAGAAAACCTGTAGGAGCTTATTGAGCAATGACTTGAAAGCAATGAACATGACTCTTGGAATGTGCCAAGAGCATTGCATAGTCCGAATGGCATGACTCTATAGGCAAAGATTTTCCATTCTGTGGCAAATGTTGTTTTGGATTGATCTTCAGAACCAACTTGCACTCGGTTGTATCCATTGAACCCATCCAAGAAGCTGTATATCTTTTATCAAGTCACCCTTTCTAATATTGTTTCTGTTAGGGACAATGGATAGTGGTCCTTGATTGTTGCATCATTTGTATTCTTTAAGTCGACACGTATCTTCAGCTTCTTGTTATGTTTAGGCACATTGGCTATGCGGGAAACCCAATGGGTGTGCCATATCTCATAAATGAAACCTGTTATGTTTCTCTAGTTCTTCATAGACCATGGTGCCATATTTTAGATTTTCTTTGTATGGTCCACATACCTTAGGGTGGGCACCTTCCCTAATAGAGATGGTGTGTACTACCACTCCAGCTAAATTTTCTTTCATTTCCTTAGAAAACCATGCTACGCAGTCTCAATATTCCACTTGAGCTTTGTTTCTTCTTCTTGGGTGAGTTGTTTCAATGAATACCAATTTTTCCTCCTCTCCTTCTAAGGGAGAGGTTTATTGTTTTGGTTTTGGCCAGTCCCTCATACATTGAAATCTCTCCAATGCTATCAGTTTCTTGTACTTCTAACTCTCGTGGTGGTCTTGGCATTGCTATGGGGACATTGCCACTTGTATAGTTCTTGAAGTAGTCCTCATGAATATTTATCTACCTTAGATTGTGTCAAACTATCCGCGCATGTGGTATGATTAGTAAATGGCTTAGTATCATCGTGGAGCTTTTGATTATCTTGGTGACTTTTGTTGTAGTCTCAAGATCAATCTTCATCTTCATATGTGGCTTGAATTTCTAAAACTTTTTTGGCTAGGGATTTTGGGGTGAATTTTCCACCAGCATAGTTTGGTCATGTGTTGTGCACACTCCTTCGAGACCATTTGGAGCCCATTCAAGTTATGGAGGCTCAATTGTTGGTTAGACTAGCTTGGTGAGGTACAACTCCACGATCCTGTTTTGTACTTGTTCAAACTCATCAAAGTACTCGACCTTGGCTTTGCATTGGTGCCTGCCTTCGGTTGTCTTTTGGGATCTTCTGCTATTATGCATTATTGGAGGTTTGAGTTTGGAAAGCTCGACTGCCATCAACACATGGAGGATGGCTAAATCATTATTGAAGACTTGGTGTTGCAATTGAGCATTTAGAGTCTCTCTCTCAAGGTCCCAAGGAAAGTCAGAGCCAAGGCTATCAATATAACCTCTTCAGGATTACAATCCCATTTAAGGCCGGTCATAAACATTGGAACTCCACGTTGAATTAGGCCTTCATGCATGAGTGGAGGGTCTACTTGTATGACCTTTGCATTAAACTTCGAGAGGATTGGATCTAGTGTATGGCAATTGTAAATGGTCACCAGTGCTTGGATCCAATTGTTAATATTTCTTGTATATCTCCAGCTAAGACATTTTGTTATGGAAGGGTTGATTTGCTATAGACCGTGGTTGAGGATGAATCATCAAGTGGTCTAGGCACAATGGGTTTTATTGCTCCTGTCCCCACATTGATTCTCGTTGCCATGTCGTGATTTAGTATTAGGAGTCTATCAGTTCCCCAATCATGTAGCACTGATGCTTCTCATAACCAAGGGCGCCTGAGTAAGACTTGATAGGATGTACTGGGGAGGTCCAAAATTTTGAACTGAAGGGAATAGAGGATTCCATCTACCTTTGTGGATGCCCCATCCTCTACACCCAAGGGTTTTATGCGTGAATCATCTGCATAGAACAAAGGGCCATGTTTTGGATTTATCCTTAATGGTCCACACACTTTTATCTTGGCACCTTCTTCGATTGTGATAGTATGCATTGCTACCTCAGGAGATAGTTCCTTGTATTACAAGATTCTTAAGCTCGAGTTCTTCACCCTTGGTTGATTGATCGATGGTAAATACAAACTTTTCCTCCTCATTGTCGAGTACAAGACTCATCAAGATAATCATAACAAATGTCTTTGATGAGTTCAAACATTCAATTGCTAGGTCCAAAAAAGCCAAGATGAATGATATGGAAATTAGATATTTAACAAATAGCCAGCCATGAGGACTATTAGTTTGATTCTTCCATCGTCTACGATAAACATAGTTCTTAATTTGGTCTGTAAGATTGATGAGTCGAGATGATTCTTAATAGAATTATCAAACTCATTTGAGGCTATTCTAAGGACTACTAAGGCATTGTCCAATGAAAGGTTAGTAAAGCGCAACAACCATTACGTGTTGAAAGAGTACATATACAAGTATCTAAATCTCATGGAGTGTGGAAATTAGTTGTAGCTTGGGTGAGGTAGAACCTTCGCACAACGCAATAATTTTGGAGGATCCGTGTAGTGCACTAGTCTCAAACATTGCAATTGCACTCTTGGTTGGCATGAGCAATAATTCACACTGCTAAAAAGTTTCATTTCATATATGATTAAGAGAGCGATTTGTACTTTGTTACATTGAATCCCATTCCATGAAAGGTACAATTAGTGTGCTACTTTTTAATCAGTAAAAAAGCATGTAAACCCGTGTTTCATTCATACGCTTTGTCTACCTAGATGATAATGGATTGACCAAATGGTGCTTTGCATCCATTTTTCTCACTATATGCGGCCTATGTTGTTGACATAATGCAATTTGTCGTGTAGAGTGCACAATACTTAATAAAGTTAGTTATTTTCTCAAAGTTTTCATCAATTAGGACAATGATAACGTGTGGGATGCCATAAGAATATTGATCTAAAGATCCTAAACCTTCACAAAACTTGCCAAACAACTACGGGCGAAATGCCAAAGCCCAGATGAGCTTAGGTTGGTCTGTAAGATTGATGAGTTGAGATGATTCTTGATAGAATTATCAAACTAATTTGAGGCTGTTCTAACGACTACTAAGGCATTGTCCAATGAAAGGGTAGTAAATTTCAACAAGTAGTACTTGTTGAAGAGTACATGTACAAGTATCTAGATGTCATGGAGTGTGGAAATTAGACCTATATATAGCTTGGGTGAGGTAGAACCTTGGCACAACACAATAATTTTGGAGGATACGTGTAGTGCACTAGCCTCAAACACTGAAATTGCACTCTTGGTTGACATGGTGGCATGAGCAATAATTCACACTGCAAAAGTTTCATTTCATATATAATTAAGAGAGCGATTTGTACTTTGTTACATTGAAACCCATTCCATGAAAGGTACAATTAGTGTGCTACTTTTTAATCAGGAAAGAAGCATGTAGACCCGTGTTGCTGCATTTGCCATTCATACACTGTGTCTGCCTAGATGATAATGGATTGACACAATGATGCTTTGCATCCATTTTTCTCTCTATATGCAGTCTATGTTGTTGACAGAATGCAATTTATCGTGTAGAGTGCACAATACTTCACAACAAAGTTATTTCTTTTCTCAAAGTTTTCATCAATTAGGACAATGATAACGTGTGGCATGCCATAATAATAATGATCTAAATATCCTAAACCTTCACAAACTTGCTAAACAACTATGGGCGAAATGCCAAATCCCAGATGAGCTTAGGACACAACAGACTGGGGGGATAATGAATAAACTTCAGTGAAAACTCAACCCATATCGGTGCACTTACAGAAAGTGTTCACTAAAAATATGTGATTGTTTTTATGCAGAGTAGATGGAACATCAAGCGGAATCTATGATATTGGTGTAGCTGCATACACACTTTCCATTGTTATCGTTAATGTGAAGATCGTCACTCTCATGAATAGTTTCACAATTTTGTCCAGCCTCCTTGTTTGGGTTGTATCCACATTTCTTTATTTCATCTTCCTACTTGTAGTGTCTTATCTGGGACAATCATTCACTGCATTGAATGATCTGAGTGAAATCGGGTTCAAAATGTACACATGTACAAATTTTTGGCTCGTTCTTTTTCTAGGTCTCGTAACTGCTTTCCTGCCAGACTGGGCTCTAGCTGAATTTAGCAGACAGCTTGCTCCTGCAGATTTTCAGATATTTCAGGAGGTTGAGCATGGGTGGACAGATGGAATTCAGTCAGAGAGTCCTGATTATGTTGGGCCTCTAATTAAAAGAACATCACAAAATCATCAAGAGAAAGACGTATCGGATAGCTCTATGTTGGAGTTAGTGCAATTTCCAACAAAGAAGGTGCGCCCTTCCCATACAGACGACGAAGATCTTCCACCAAGGAGAAGAATGACCTGGAGGGAAGTTTTATCAGAAATGGAGTTAGAGAATCTCTCTCGTACAGAAATAGAAAGTGGGTGGGCAAGGCGGTCTAGCAATGGTTTTGAAGTTGTCACTAGACATAGCGACATCAGTACTACACCAAAACCTTTAGTGGATGGCCCACTACCTCCCCTTCGGAAAATCCAGGCATTCTGAAGTGTAAAACCTGCATTTCAGAGGCATTGGCTTGGCATGGTGACCTCCGGGGGACATGCTATTTTCAAAATTCATTGTGTTCCCATGGCTTGTATTTATATATTTGCTCCTGATCATATTTACAGAAAATTACACCATACATGTAACGTTGGTGTGATAAAGTTACCGAGAAATATTTTCGAGTATACTGCCAGTGTCTTCAACAATTGCTACAGTATTCGTATTCCAGGGGTCTTTATTTCCTTGTTTATGTTTTGGTACTATTGATTAAATGGGAACAGAATGTATGTATTGAACTGTATGTACATGCACTCAAATTGAAATTCAAAAAGGGGAGTATAACTATAGTATTGAAGAAAAATAATAAGAATAGGACCTCCAGGGGGGAGCACCAAATTTTGGATATATTTGAACAGAAAGATTTTTAAATAATGAACTTTTAATGCATTTAATATCAAAGTTTTTGTATTAGTAAACTTATCAAAGGAAAACGTTCAATATATTCAGTCAAAAGTTCATCCTTGTGTTCATAAAAAGCGTCAGGCATTCAGGGATCCAGCAGGTTTGCTGACAGATATTGTTTAAAAGTAGACTTTGTTCATAACATCAAAATATCTGTTATCCTAGTGCCAGGCCACACGAAAATGAGGAAAGCTAGGCATGGCTTCTGAACAAAAAAGGTCTTCAAGGTTAACTAATACAGACCTGAAGGAGTTTGGCTGGGTGGCCACACTCATCTGTTTCTATTCGAGCATTGGGAAAGGATCCTTCAGATCTCATCCATGTGTTGGAACATAAGATGAAAAAGTCTGATAAGTTTGCTTGGAGTAAAAGATTACACAGTTATGGGACAATGGAGGAAAGATGTCTGTCCTTATGTGGCTTATAATGCATAAGGCTCCATGGATGCAAGGGCTCTCAAGATCAACGGGGAGGATGGTGTACCCTGGAGTGAACAAGGACATCTTCCACCTTTTAATGGTCTTCATAGGGCTTAGAGAAGTGTGAATATTAGCTAGACTTCATTGTGGGGAGCCAGCTAGTGGGTGTGGCATGTTTAGTGGAGGATTCTAACAAAGTGCATAGGCAGGAATCGAGAGCACATATTTGCGATTCATATGGGTATTCAAGAGTTATTTGTTCTTAAAAGTGATGATATTGACCTGCGAGCTGCGCCCCCCTCCCCCCCCCAGTTCCTCACTCCGCCTAGGCTTCAGGCTGCCCTACGGCAGCGCGCAGCCCAAGAGTGTCCTCAGGGTCAGGGCGAGCTGCCCCGCGACCCTCTCCCGCACATTCTCTCTGCCACAGCCCACCGTACGGGATGGTTCGTCAGCTTGTGTGCAAGGCAGGGGCGTACTGATTTGCGTCCCCCCTTGTACAGTGGCGTTCCCTCCTTGCTGCCCATCAGTCACCAGCCCCTCGTGGGTTTGCAGCAAGCGCTCCAGACTCGAATACCCTGAAGACTTCTTGGCGCATTCAGCAAAGGACAGCAGCCTGCCCTTGGTGCCGGAGGTTGGCCAAGCGTGACCAGCCAAAAGGTATCATCTCTTTAAGGCCTCGCCATCCTCTCAAGGCTGCAAACCTGGTTAAGGCAGCTCCCAGTTCATCGCGTGCTTCACGAGATTGTTGGTGGCTAGCTCTCCTCCTTGGCAGCTTTTTAGTGCGCTTTTCCATCGACTTGCAGCTAGCTCGTGGAAGAACTCTGTGGCTGTTTCTCATCTACCTTCCCTACTGGATCTTGATCAAGCAGACAGAGATTCAGCAAGTGCCTTTCCTTCTGCTGGGCGGGCTTCTCCTTTCGTGGGCGCTTCTTCTCCTCTCTTCCTTTAGTTTCTTGCTTCCCTATTCTAGCGGGAGGTGCAGTTTATTGCTCACATCCGGCCATTGGAACTCTTGATGGTGACCTTTGATCTGTCTAGACGGGCTCTATGGCAGCACCTTGGACTCCCCCAGCTATCAAAGGTGTTCTATCGCCGGTGGACAAGCAATAGGTGTAGTAGGCAGTGAATCTATTATAGGATAATTCCTCCCCTCTCCTGTCTCTGTCTCCCCTCTATCCCCCGCTCCGCCGACCCATCCTCCCCCCTCTCCCTCCCCATCTCTCCCTTTGCATCTCTCAGCCCACCTCCTCTCTTCCTCCCCAACAGTCTCGAAACTAGCACCCCCAGCAATGCGCTCTCCCAAGCTGAGAGGCAACTGAGGCATGAATTGGGGCAAGCGGGGCTGAGCATGGAGTATGGGAGGACAAATGACAAGGGAGTATATGGCAATGCAGCATCAAGGATACGTGGACACGGAGAGTTCTCGAACTTTCCACGGTTATCTACTATATCCCCTTAATCGAGCTTATTCTTAGGTTAATTTTTTGGCTGCGCAAGGCTACTATTATCAATACCTATTTTGCAACATCGTGGGGACCTATTATGGACTAGTTGAACAAATGTTACGACTAAAGTCGAGTGGTCACGAGTTATGAACTGTTGGAAGTCGTTATTCATTGCTAATGCTCCTCCCTATGATGCAAGGAGAGGCCAATGAGACTCTAAGATCCATCCCACCTCCAAACTGAACCCACATTATCTTTCGATCTAGAACTATTCGACGATCCTTCGAAACACAAAAAGGTATGTTCATGGGACTGCAATAGGAAGATAGTAATGAAAGATAAGTGTTTCGTTGATGTAATTTGAATTTGAGTTTTTGGATTAAATGGATCATGTTAATAATAAGTATTGGCATTTGTTGGTGCCAACAAAATGCAAAAAAGTATGCGCATGGGACGACAATCCACGTACACAATTTGCCCTTCTTAATATTATTTGATAGGCCACATGCCATAATACCAAAAGCTTATTCAAGAGGAAGGTGAGATGGTTAAAACTCCATCCCACCCAAAACTTGATGGAGTCTCTATCATGGTTTAAGGGACTACTCTTTGATGGAACCATCAACTACGTCGACCTAAAGTGAAGGCGACCCATGTGATGTCTTGCTTAATGGGTTGCAAAATGTTGTTTCATTGCTAATGCAATTAGCATCTCTACAAGTCTCGGAGATAGGGAGATAGGGAGAATTAGGCCCATTTTTCACAAAACTTGATTTGCCAGATAGAGAAGTTTGCATTGTTTATTAATAGCCTACTCTCTCTCTCTCTCTCTCTCTCTCTCTCTCTCTCTCTCTCTCTCTCTCTCATGGACTCATGGATAACCCTTCGACTCCTCACAATTTTGCAAATTGCCACAATGTACAATCCTTTCCAAAAACAAAAAATTGAACCCGTCGAAGAAATGGCAATTTGAAACTTTGACTTATTGGATGGAGAAGTTTGTTTAGCTTTCATGGCTATAGCTAAGGCAAATGTTTTCTTCATTGAAAAACCCTCTCTAGGTAGAGCAGCTTGATAGAAGCTTGTAGCCCTTTTGAAAGGAAGCAATGGCGGCACCCATTTACAAAAACACTCGCAAACTCTAACTCTGTCCAACTCGTTTTGCAAGCCGTTCAATTTGATGACAAAAAGAAAGGTGCCATTGCACACATGAAAAAGGGGCAAGTCACCAAAAGAAAAGGCAAAAGATTGAAAGAAAGACTTGTTAGTTCTACAAGGAGAGAGAGAGAAACAACACAAAGAACATTAAAAAGTCTGTGACTCCTTTTTTACGAAACGTAAGTTTTGGATATCTCATCCATAGAGGGCAACTTTTGTGTCAATCATTTTATCTTGTAGGGACCACACGTACAAATTGATATAATGAGTATGGCATAGGCTAGAGAGATAGAATGACGATTAAAGGTTCCTTTTGTAATGAATGTAGTGTTGCAAGCACATGGTCATTGGAGAGACGATCAAGCTTTTCCTTCATGGTAGAGTGAGACCCTACAGGAGGTGAGGAGGGCTCCACCCTGCCACCCTTCATCTTCTTTTTCTTCATTGAGAGAGGAATCCACTTTGCCCAATTAGAGTAGTACCTTCCTTAGTTGATGAATGTTGAATTTGGAAGCAAAGTGAGACATAACATTTCCCTGATGGAGTGAGACCCCACGAATCCGGCTAGTAGATGTTCACCCTTGCTTTAGAGGTTCATTTGTCTCATCTTATGAGCCAGTTTTTGAGCTTGTCATGTTCAATTAAGAGAGAAATTTAGCTTCTGCATGCCTTTGAGCTCATCATTTGCTTCATCTTACAAGAACCAGGTTCATTTGTTCTATCAAATTGATCTATGTCATGAGGATAAAACCCAAACACTCCTAAATGGATTGGATTGTGGGCATCTTAGTAATCAAGAAGCTTTTCTCTAGGGTGGCCCTAATGTGGGTGTGTGATGTCTTTTTTGAGCTTATTGATCTATGTAATGGGAATTGAACCCAAACGAGAGAGAGAGAGAGAGAGAGAGAGAGAGAGAGAGAGTAACTTCTGTCGAAAAATTGTCAACTCCTCCTCGTCAATTTGAGATGACTTAGAGAAACCTCAAATATTTTAGAAGACCTCAAACCACCAATTTATGATGGGGAAGAAAAGGAAAGAAATAAAAATGCTATAAAAATGTTATTGGAAAAATGGCAAGATTTCCAGCCTTAGGAATAGCCCGCATGAAATTCAAGTAATGGAAACCATTCTTTCTCTCAATAATAAATAATATAAGTGGTGGATGATCCTTAGACTAAATTTCAAAGTGTTCGGCTAAGTATGGACAACCTTTTCTATGAGATTGTTTACTCGAAAATGAGTTGAAAGGCCATGGGAAGATTGGGATAGTTGTGATATGTGTAAAATAAGAGATTTCATGAGGATTTTAAAAGACAATTATAAGGTATATACGAGAAAAAATTCTCCCAAAACCTTGAAGAAGCTATCAAATATGCTTAGACTTATGATGACACGATGGGAGATCTAGATGTGGAACTGTAGAAGAACTAGTTTTGTGCCCAAATTCAATAAACATTCCAATTTGAAATGGCGTGTTGAAAAAGGGGCAATTCAAAAAGGGGGTTTCTCAAACATAGCCCAAGAAAATCCAATGTCAAAGATATCAACTTTTGAAAAAAGAGGATTATGAAAGAGCCAAGCACAAGAATCTTTGTTTTAAATATTTAGGCAAAGATCATTTTGTTTGGAATTGCACTAGAAACAAAAAGTTGTGAGCTAAATCCCCAAATAAACCTCAATACAAACAAGCATATAAGACGCAAGTGTTACCGCTTAAAGGTGTTAGGTGTTTCCTATCATCAACAATGTGGAAACCCAATTTTGGTCCTCATAATTTTATGAGGATGCATGGAAGTATCAAGGGGAGAAAAGTAACAGTAATTTTCAATGATTGTACCACACATAATTTCTTAAACTACTCATAGTATTTGGGAATCTAAAGTTGGCTAAGAGTCCAAGAGCCCATAAATATGTGGTCCCTCTTGCAAAGGGTAGTAATTAAAACAGTTTGGTACACCACCATACATGGTGTAGAGGCAAGTTGGTGGCATTCAAGAACAACACAACTCAAGTGGATAGTGTTGAAGGTGGATACTTTCTCTATTCTAGTGATGTAGCCCTTGGAATGGCCTAGCATTCTAGGGATAATCCCATAATTGATTGGAGAAAACACATCTATCAATTTATATTAAATGATGTGTCATATACCTCGAGGTGAAGGGGACTTTCCTTAAAGAGTCCTTTAATTTTAGTGATGAAGTTTTTAAAACTCCTAGATGAGTTTTTATTTCTCTATCTACTTATAACCAAAAGATATCCTTATTAGTTGATGATGCTTTTGATGTGTTCTTTTGTTATTTTAAGAATGAGTTACCATATGCATTAGACCCAAAATGGAATGCTTGGCACAAAAGAGGACTCATTCCTATAACAAAACTTATAAATAACCTAGCTTATAGATTGAGTTTTATAGAAGGATGGGGTGCAAAGACAACTAGACAAATGCCTCAAATTGAGGTAGATTCAGCCCAATTTCTCACCCTTTGCGTCTCCAATGATATTAAAGACAATTGAAATAAGAGCTTGACTTGGGGAAGACTCAAAATCCTTCTCATCTTTTGGATCTTTGATGATACTAAAGAAAAAGAAGGATGATTCTTTCTACCTATTTATTGATTAGCTGAGGGGGCTGAATAATATTACCATAAGTGCAAGTATCATCTTGGTTTTACATCAAGGATTCTAATTCTTAAAGAAGGAAGGATTATTACATTCCAATAAGGGTGTAGCATTGCCTTAAATGGATCGATCGTAACAATAGTCTTTAGAGAGATTGAGAAATGTTTCATGAACATAAAATGTGTGCAACGTGTGAACCAAGTTTGGTTTAATGTTTTTTACTTTCAGCTATGTAAATTTGTCAAAGACTAGTTATCAAGTTTCTTGATGTGGGATACAAGGGGATTGGATGTTCATGAGATCTCCGCTATGGATATGATTGCCAATCATAGCATTTGTGGTCATTTGCCTAAGGGGAAAATGTTTTAGAGTAGGAGATGCATATAATTGTGAAGTTATTTCCCTATTAAAGTTTGTGTGCTCATTTTCTTGGGGGAAAATGGTTAAAGTTAAAAATGTAGAAAGCAGATTCATTTTTATTAACATTTGGAGAAAGCTTTGGAGAAAGCTCACAAGGAGGTGACACTTGGTTAGTTGGCAATCGTGAGTATCATCTAGGGACTAAGGGATGATTCTACATCATCTATGAATAGTTATGAGTTGTGAGAGGGTTTTGAGTCATATTTGATTGGGAGGAGATGTACCCTTGCATGCTTACGGTACTTTTTACGACTGATTTGACCAATTTTGAGAATTTTTAGGTAACTTTGTTGTTACATCATTGTAAACCTACAGAAGTAATAATGAATCATTATGCTTCCCATTTGCACATCTCAAAGCAGTGACTAATAATTAATTATGAATCTTCTAGATCTCATCCTTTTCATTTCAAAAGTAGTTCTCCTTTTTGAATGCTCATGGATGTCTTTGTGCTCTCGGCCAATTTCTGTGTCTTTCGCTATGATTTTTATAGTCCATTGCAATATATTCTTCTAAGTCATTACAATATGGTGCATAATAAGTGAGCCATAATGAATCTTTAGGCTTCTTGTCTACACATTTCAAATGAATGACTAACCTTGAATCATGAATCTTCTAGATTTCCAACCAAAAACAATAACATGAATTGCAATTCACACAAAGACATATATGAAATCCCAAAGCTTGTGTAAACAAATAGACTAGGATCCAATAATTAAGTAAACATTTTGACATGCTCATTTTCATATTTTTAAAAATTTATATCAATCTCCCATTCTTGAACTTTTAGAAATTTACAATCGTATAGAGAATTCTCACTAAGCATAAATTGGAAAAATAATAAAAAGCACTTTGTCAAGGGTTCATTGGTAATCCATGCTTGGATCAATTGGGAAGGAAATATTGAGATTCAACTAGAGCTTGGATAAAGTTAGTCAAGAGAGTGGGAGGAATTGTTGAAGCTAGAAAGGAGTTGTTGAAGCCTTGATATGTTTCTGAAGTATCTGTGTTGGACCCAGTGATTGAGACCACGGTTTCCAAAACCGTTTGTCCCATTGCGTTTCGGACGCCCAAAGACCCCTACCTGTCAGTTCTTACGCAATTCGGTGGAGGATTTTCAGAGTTATAGATCTCTGTGTATTCGATTTCGTCTCTCTGTTGTGCATTTTTCATTCTAAGGTTTTAAAACCTTAGATTTATGCCACATGGCAGTGGATAAGTGTTGACTCCCATTTCTCACTCATCGGTTGGGATTTTGGAGTTCTGGTAGAAGAGAGATATTTGCAGATTTTCTTGCTGATTCTGATTATGCAATGGCGCCCATGTTTTGAGGCATCTCAGGTTCTATTTTTAGTAGCGGTCATTACCGTGGAACTATGATTTCTCGAGCATACCTTATGCAGATCACTCTGGTTACAGTTTGAGCAGTGTGTGCGCTCATTCGTGGTGTGCATTGGGTTGCAATGGATGATTTATAGGCCATTTGGATGTATTACGGTCCTTATTGGATGCACTGATAGGCCCAAACTGCCTTGTGGGATGCTATTTTTTATGGACACTTTGCACATGGATGTTATTTTATGCTAAGGGACAGCTTTGACACATTGCAGGTGATGCACTAATAGTGCTATGCTCTCTTGGATGAGATATTATTGATGCATATGCTAGTGGACGGTGTTTATGCTTGAGTCATTTGGCACTTATTGGCATTTTCTTTTGGGCCAGATTTGCTCATATGGATGCATAGTATATGCACATGAGTCAGATGCATCTTTTGATGCTTTGAGCTTTGAGTTTTGGTGATATTTCACTCTATTGTGGCATACACATTTGGGTGCACCTGGTATTTGGTGTGATTCTCTCTTGCAGGCACTAGCATTTGGGATTTTGTTTCATTTGCATCATGGCATCCTCTTCCATGTCTGAACAGGAGTTTTTCAGCATTAAAAAGTTTGATGGGACAAACTTTTCTTTGTGGAAAGAACAAATAAGGGATGTGCTTATTCAAAAGAAGCAGATTAAACCCTTGGCAGGGATTGAAGCTAAGCATGCAAATATGTCTGAGGATGATTGGAATGAGTTAGATGCATTAGCAAAGTCTACTATTAGACTTCATCTTGCAGAGTTAGTTTATTTCACAGTAGTAAATGACCAGACTACGGAAGATTTATCTAAGAAACTGTGTGCCATTTATGAGAAGGAAACTGCCTCTAATAAAGTTTACCTCATGAAGAGGTTGTTTGAGCTGCAGATGAAGGAAGGGATCTCCATTGCTTCTCACTTGAATGAATTCAATATTATTTTCAGCCAACTTTAGGCTCAGAAGATGAATTTTGATGTGAAGACTAAGGCAATATTTCTCTTATTTCATTGCCATCCTCATGGGATACCTTCCGTACAACTGTCAGTAACTCTGCACCTGGTGGAGTACTGAAATTTGACGATGTTGTGGGTAGCTTATTGGCCGAGGAGATTAGACGGAAGTCTATGGATGGCAACAAGCAGGATGGAAGTCACGTAGCAAATCCAGGGCACGGAACATTGACTGTTACCATTGTGGCAAGAAGGGCCATATGAAAAAGGATTTCTACAAGCTGAAAAGAGAGCAAAAGGATAAGAAAAAGAATGCAAATTGGGGTGCAAATCAAAAGGAAGAGAGTCCAAGGGAGGACAAAGGAAAAGTAAAGATCGAGGAGATCAATGCAGTCACACATGATAGTGTCAATGACGTTCTCTTCATGTCTAGTTTATCTGCAGAGTTGCTTACCACTTCAGATGATGCATATTCCCAGGATTGGATTTTGGAATCTGGTGCTTCATTCCATGTTACTCCCCATAGGGAATGGTTCTCCACTTATGACATTGGAAAGACAGGTCGTGTGCATCTTGGAAATGACTATGCATGTGACATAGTGGGAGCAGGTGACATAAAGTTTTCTTTTGCAAATGGGTCTGCATTTGTTTTGAAACATGTGAGACATGTGCCTAAGCTGACCAAGAGTCTTATTTCACTGGGTCAGCTAGATGATGCTGGTTTTCACACCACTTTTGGCTTTCAGAGTTGGAAAATTCAGAAGGGCTCTATGCTTTTGGCCAGGGGTGCAAAGTGTGGGACTTTGTATCCCTTACATGTATCAGGGGTATTTGATCATGTTGTTGCAATAACCGAGCAGCGAAGCACTTCTTTGTGGTATTGTAGGTTGGGGCACATGAGCCAGAATGGAATGAAACTCTTATGCCGTTTGGGTTATGTACCGCATTTGAGTTTCTCTGATTTTGAATTTTGTGAGCATTGTCTCTATGGGAAGCAGACTAAATCAGCCCATAAAAGAAGGGGAAAGAAAGAGTTTGAAAAGCTTAATTTGGTGCATTCAGACGTATGTGGTCCCATGCCTACACGGTCATTAGGCGGGGCTAAATAGTATGTGACATTCATTGATGATGCAACTAGGAAAGTGTGGGCTTATGCTATAGCTCGGCAGAGTGATGTGTTCCAGGTATTTCAGAAATGGCTGGCCTTGGTTGAGAATCAGTCAGGTAGAACGCTTAAATGCCTACGGACTGACAATGGTGGAGAGTATCTCTCTCATGACTTTCAGCATTTCTGTGATACACGTGGGATTAAGAGGGAGCTCACATCCCCTCGTACTCCAAAGCAAAATCCAGTTGCAGAAAAGATGAACCGTACCATTCAAGAAATGTTGCAATGCATGCTTTCCAATGCAAGTCTTTCTGGTGGTTTTTGGGCTAAGGCAATGAAGACTGCAGTGCATGTGATCAATAGATCACCTAGTAAGAGTTTGGATGGTGGTATTCCTGAAGAGGCATGGAGTGGCAAGAAGCCCTCTTACTCTCATTTGCATATATTTGGGTGTGAGGCATATGCACATGTGCCAAAAGAGCTTCAAAAGAAGCTAGATCCTAAGTCTAGGAAATGCATCTTTCTGGGTTATGGTGAAAGTGGAGAGATGGGCTATCATCTCTGGGATCCAGAAGTAAAGAAGATCATACGCAGCCATGATGTAGTCTTCAAGGAGAAGAAGATGCATAAGGCACCCATGAGGGATGTGGAAATGAGGAGAATCACTTTCTAGGATGTGAATCCACCTGCAAGAAATGGTACCACCAAGTACTCCCACAGGTATACAATCAAGGGTAGATGATGGATCATCTATTAGTGGAAATGATGAGCCAAATGTGGCTGATATGCAAGTGGGACAGCAAGCTGAAATGCCCTTGAGAAGATCTTCTAGAGTGTCTAGACCACCTGATAAGTTTGTTCCACGGGTAGACTATGTGATGCTTACTGATTGCAGGGAGCCTTCTTGCTACAAAGAGGCTATGATGCGCGAGGATCAATGCAAGTGGGAGTATGCTATGCAATCAGAGATGAGTTCACTTATGAAGAATAAAACTTGGGACTTGGTTTCTTTGCCACATGGAAAGAAAGCGTTGCCATGTAAATGGGTCTACAAAATGAAGGTCACAGGTGATGATGTGCCTAGGTACAAGGCACATTTGGTTGCTAAAGGGTTCAAGCAAGAGAAGGGTGTGGACTTTGATGAGATATTCTCTCCGGTTGTGAAGATGACCACACTTAGATGCATGCTTAGACTAGTGGCAGTAGAGGATATGGAGCTTATGTAGATGGATGTCAAGACAGCTTTCTTGCATGGGGATTTGCATGAGGAAATTTACATGGTGTAGCCCGAAGGCTTTGAAGAAAAGAGCAAAGAGCATTTAGTTTGCAAGCTGAAGAAGAGTCTCTATGGTCTTAAGCAAGCGCCTAGAGAATGGTATCAGAAGTTTGATGCTTTCATTCGGTCCCAGGGTTTTAGAAGGAGTGAAATCGATCACTGCCTCTACACTAAAAGGGCTAAGGATAATAGCCTGATAATCTTGGCACTATATGTGGATGATATGCTATTGGCTAGCAAGAATACTTATGAGCTGGATGCATTAAAGGCCAAGTTGCATGAGGCCTTTGATATGAAGGATTTGGGATTTGCAAGTCATATTCTTGGTATGCGCATCACGCGTGATCGGAGTAGGAAACTCCTTTGGCTTTCACAAAAAGAGTATGTTACAAAAGTATTGCAACGTTTCAATATGGAGGTGGGGAAGGCAGTGAGTACTCCATTGCCTCCATATGTGAAACTGAGTCATATAGACAGTCCCAAATCAGATGAGGAGAGGGCCATGATCGCCAAGGTTCCTTATGCATCAGCAGTTGGGAGTCTTATGTATGCTATGATAGCTACTAGACCAGACATTGCATTTGTAGTGGGAGTTGTTAGTCGGTATATGGCTAATCCAGGAAAGAGGCATTGGGAGGCAGTTAAGTGCATCATGAGGTACATGAAGGGTACCAAGGAGATGTGCATCTGCTTTGGTAGAGGAGACATGCGTGTACTTGGGTACACAGATTCAGACTATGCAGAGGGCATGTAGATAGTAGGAGATCCACTTCTGGTTATGTGTTCACCTTTGCAGGTGGTGCAGTGTCGTGGATGTCTCGCGCACAGAAGTGCATTGCTTTGTCTACCACAGAGGCTGAGTATGTTGCAGCCACAGAGGGTTGCAAGGAGGCTATATGGCTTGATCGGCTAGTGGGAGATTTGGGGATTCATACAAGTGTACCGACATTGCATAGTGATTCCATGAGTGCTATTCAGCTAGCACGGAATCTGGTCTTTCATGCAAAGACCAAACACATTGAGGTCAAGTACCATTTCATCAGGGAGGTACTTGAGGACAAGCGCATAGAGCTTGTTAAGGTTCATACAGATGATAACCCTGTAGATATGCTGACGAAGAGTCTACCTAGTCAGCGGTTTGAGTATTGTCATGTATTGATGGGCATTGGATAGTATGCTTACTAGTTGTTCTCCCTTAAAGGCACATTGTCCTTTAAGTGGGAGGTTGTGGGGGTTAAAGGTCACTGTGCCTTTACCCCGGTTATGTCAATACTCAAACACATATATAAATGAATGAAAAAGAAGATTAGGGTGGTTCTGCACCCACCAAAACTTGTGTGGCTCTCTGTTTCTCTCTCTCCTGCTTCTGTTCTTGCTTCCGTTGAGAGCGCTCTCACTCAGCTCACTCCTCTGCCATGCCAAACTTTAAGGCTTACTTCTTCTCCTAGCTCTCAATTCTAAGGTTCTTCTTATCAGATCGTAGGACCTTACTTTTATATATAGCCCACAATGCATCCCATTTTTCCATTTATGATGCACGGACATCATTGGCAAATCCTGGTCTTGTAGCACATGTTTACTTGAACCATGCATGAACATCACCAATTTGGGATTCAACCCAAAGCAATGCATCAGAATCCCAGCTCACAATGCTAGTAAGCTCATGGATTTGAGCACATTGTTCTAGCATCCCCTTCGTGTCTTGTACAACCTTGGTCTTAAAATTACTCAACCTATCAGTGCTCTCTATTATGGTCTCCATCTGTCTCTCGTGTAAGCTATTTATTTTCTTTATAATTTGCTCTCGAAGTGCTCTCATCTAGTCCTCATGAGGCATATAACATGTACCCAAGCATGTGTTTTTGTAGCCAATACAAAGCAACTCATACAGATATTCACCACTCATATAGATAATCATACTACACAAGCATTTTAAAGTAAATTAACATATGCAAGCATTTCATATCCAAGCTACAATGACACTAAAAGTCAAATAAACAACTAAGTGTCAAGACCTAGATAAATACAATGAACAATTTAAAGTACAACACCTAAAGTCAAACAGATGACCAAGTGTTAAAGATTAGACTATTATATCTTATGATAAGATACAACGACATCAAAAGCCAAATAAATGACCACATGTCGAAGGCTAAACAAATTTTCTATGATGAAAGGTACAACGATACCGAAAGCCAAATGAATGACTAAGTGTCGAAGACTAGTTATTTCGCAAAATATGTACCTAAGAAAACAACACCACAAGCCGAATAAACAACCAAGTGTTGAATCCTTTTACCCTTCTAAGACCGGTGAACAACACATGCAACCGAATGGTATGATCAAGTGTTGAGCTAGTTTCAAAGCAAGAGGAAGGAGTCCTTATAGCGACATCAAAAGTCAAGTATTACGACCAAGTGTCAAAATGTAGAATTACTTATCTAGCTACACCTATAGCCGAGCAGTGCAACCCAGTGCAGAGAGGTAAGCACCATACACATGCATGGCCCAAAAGATAGCACAAATATTACATGACAAATCAAGCGATCGCCATATTGTGCCGAAAGGCCAAATATGACACTATGTCAATACCAAATAGTCACACATGCACACACACACACACACATGTATAACTAACAAAAGAAATTAAAAGAAAATATATACAAATTCTACCGGTATAGCACGTAAACTAAGAAGCTCCAAATTGCTATTAAAAATTCTAACAATCAACAAATATTGTGATCTATTTATCTAGATATACTTTCTAAAGAAATAAAGAGAATAACCAAGGAAAAATAAGCATTTAAATAGTAATATATCCTACATGTACTCTCAAACCCTTGTAAAATTTAAGCCATCTATTAGACTCTTATAATCCTATATCTTGGATAGTTCCTATCAATATAGGAGTGCCATGCTAGCCAGATTGTGTTGCAAATCTTCAAGTGCAACTTCGATATCTGCCATAATCTTCACCATTTCCACTTCTTGTCATAATCATCACCCTCTTGGTACATAAAATTCCCACTCTCTCTTGTGGTCTAGACTATCCACCATGACTTCCACTTGTCATGTTTCAAGATAGGGATCTTTTGTACATATGGTACCATTATGCATATGCTCCATGCATAAAAGACCCAATATACAAGGGCTAGTCAAGTGTCATGTAATCCATAGTACTCTACATCCCCTTAAGGTCCCATATCATGATATATAAGAGAGACAAAGTCCGACCCTTTTCAAAGTTCAAAATGCCATAAGAGGCTTATAATGGCGTAAAATTATTGAAGTAATTTGCATAAATGCAATGTCATAAGAGGATTATAAAGGCCTAAAATTATTAAACCAATTTGCTTAAATGCAAAAATGTCCTCAAGTAATCCTCCACCCTCTATCTTCATACCGTATCCCCGTTGGGGAATTTTTAGGCAGTCTCCATTACTGTCTAAAAGGGTGTCACATTACCAATTAGTACAAGGAGAATCAAGGGGAGGGGTGTGTGTGTGTGTGTGTGTGTGTGTGTGTGTGTGTGTGTGTGTATGTGAAGATATGAATAAAGCTCTATTAGAGTCAAATATTTGATCTATAAAGCCCATCCTGCTTCTTCATAGAAAATGTAGAAAAAATTAACCATTTAAATCTTTCCTAATTGCAGAAAATAAGATCCTGTAGTTCAATATGCATCAAGTGTATGTGTGCTTGCCTTGGTTATATATATACTTCCATTATTCTAAGAGCTCACATACTTCCATATATATAATGTTTTAAAGGGGGCCCATATATATTTTTCCATTATTCTAAGAGCTTAGATAACCATAATTTAAAGGTTATAAAGGCCATAAGATGTACGGTGTAAAAAGCTCTAAAAAGTCTATTTAGAAAAGGATGAGAGATCATGACCTTTATGTGGCTATTTGAAGTAGCCATTTTAACATATACTTATCATAATCACCTCAGTGAGAAGCTTGCCCGTAAGCTTTCCCAATGCTTTTGTAGTGCTATGGACCTCTCATAGTTGACAAGATATTATAAATGAGCTACATCTTAGGTCCCTTCAACTCTATATATTCCCTCGCAAGAGTATATATGATCAATGCAATGAAGGGTTAAGTTAGACCCAAGCTCCTTAAGAGCAAGCCAACCGAATGTTCTGATGCCATTTCCTAAATCCTCTAGCAGTACAAGCGTATACTGGCAATAATCCACCTAAATAATCTCTATAACTAAATAAATCTTATATCATTTCATAATCCAAAGTGCCAATGAACTTCCACATGAAATCACACCATATACAATCCTTCAAAAGAGAGAAACCAATGTCGTTGCATCAATCACGAGGGTTGTGACACAGTTTTTTCTATGCACTAAGCTCTCTGAGGCAAATAACGCAAGAACTCAGAGCCTCACTTGTCCAAATTTAGAGTAAACAGTATAGCATGTAAACAAAAGCTACTGTTAGCCAATCTCAAGTTAAATCCCAAAATTAGAACTGGAAGCATGTAAATCAATGTAGTGTTCTTGCCGGGCAGTAGAACAAACAAAGTTATGTCGATTTGCTTTCATATATATCACTAAGGATCCAAGGGAGCTTGCATGATTGTAGCCCAACTTTGGCATTCGAACTTTTGAAGTATGTCGTGTATGGCCCTAATAGAAAGAACACATGAAAGTTAACCTCTAAGCGCAAAACTCTTTATTTAGGAATCTTACATTCAGCACATTTATCCCTTTCGTAATCCAATTCGTCCTGATTTAAGACTCAATGAAGGTGAGGCGAGGTCTAACTCCAAGAAGAAAACCTACTAAGGCATCATTCCTTAGCACACTAGAGAGTCTTGAAGCAAATTATTATCCAAGAAAGCCATTATAGAATTACCTTCTCCATCTGTTTGATGATCTCCATTGCACTGCTGTGCTCCACTAGCATCTGATTATGTAGCATGCCTAGATTCTGTGATGCCCGATGGTAGGAGGTCCTCATCTTCTTCCTCGCAGGTCGTGGGTAGCCTCGACTCTCCCTAAGTCTGCCTAATATCTCTTCTATCTCCTCGTTGGTCTTTACTTGAAGAGCCTCCACTAGTTGAGGGCAAACCATCACTGTTTGTGTTTGGTCCATCTCCATTGGCTCTTGTTTTATCAACTCATATGGTTTCTCCTTCACCACCTTGACCGTGTGACTATTTGGAGGTAGGGCTAATAGAGGCTCTTGCAGCTCTTCCTTCACCGCTTTCGATTGCATCTCTGCGCACTGGGGAGTCTGAGCGAGGTGGGCTTTGTGTAGCTCTCTGGAAGCCATGGTCCCATTTGGACTGGGAGCGCTAGGAGAAGCACACGTTCCTAGGGGGGAGACTGAAGAAGCCACCCTGTGGCCTGTAAGCTGCATGCACATAACAGGGGCGCATAGCTCCTCCTCCTCTTCTTCCTCTTCCACTATGGGAAATTGGATGAGCTCCATAGCGGAAAGGTGGAGACTCACGTTCATCAACCGGGTTGGCAACAAGTGCAGGGAAGTGAAGGTTGTCGGAGATGTTTAGGTTGTCTGGCAACTAGAGAGAAGCGCGTGCACCGATGTCATGGTAGAACTCCAAAAGGAAATCAGGCTCATACAAACGATGAGGTAAATTAAAAGAGATGTCTAGTAGGTTGATTGGAGAGGTAGAGTATGGGTCTAGGGATGTAACATCACCCTCAAAGGCTCCTCTGTCGCTGTCTCCATCATCCTCCATCTCCATTTTAAGAGTCAGAGTGGCTGTAATCTTGCCAGAAGAGAGCATCTTGATATAGTGAGAGAGGTTGGCAAGCTAGCCAAGACCTCTCTCCCTACTCCCACTAGACCTCACAAGGAAGGAATCATTTTCAACAAACCAAAACCTCTTGCGTGCTGCTCCAGTTCCTAGTGCAGCCAAAGTTGTTGCTATTGTAGTCTCAAAGTGGAGGTAGAAGAGTATATGTCATGGAGAAGAGCAAAGTATGACAGTGCTGTAAGAGTCCAAAAGGAAGAACAGAAGTAGGTAAGCGAGAATTAGAGAGTAAGAGGCGTGAAGTAAGCAGTTGTAGCCTTGTATACCCATGGGCATGATTGCCAAGGTCCGTACTAATGATTCTCGAGGATGATGCCTTTATTATGACATGCTTCTAGTTATGGAATATACAGTACTCATGCCTTGGGCATAAATGTGGCTTACTTTTATTTATGGGACACACGTGTATGCACATTCCAAAGTGACTTGACCATTTTTTGAGGTAGCTACATATATCTCTCTTGGTAACTCATTCCTTTGTTTACTCGAGCTGTCTTCTATCTCATTCTGTCACCTGCACTCCACATCCATCCACCGTGCTCTAGGATCCATCAATACTTTGTTTCTACATCCCTCATAGAGTCAGGTGTGCTTAAGAAATAAATTTGAGTTGTTGGGCTAGACTCCAACACTCCAAATCACTTTCTTAAGCACAAATCTTAAGTTTCTCTAGAAAGAGCACAAAATGCACACATGTTTGAAATCTGGTAGGCAAATTGGAAATCTGCTCAAGAAAGCAATTTGGTCTAGTGGTCCTATTACCAACTCTATAAATTGTTTTCTTAGGCACACTTCTAGAGATATTTTTATTTTGGATTTTTGGTAGTGCTATTCTCTTCAAGCTTCTAAAGGTAGTTGGAAATTGCAATAGTATGTGAAATTCTGGAGTAATAGCTGTAGTGTGCTCATGAAAGAAATTTGGGATCTTGGGCATCCCCTCAACCCTCTAATTCATAATATCCTTTGGTATGTTTCTAATTAAGTGAACAGATTCTAAGAATGGTCGTAGCATTGTGATCATACAGTTAGGAACTAGCCACACTAGTATAGCTACCACTTTCTTTGAATCCATTTTAGTCCCCTTACGATTATAATGAAGCCTATATACTCTTATCTAAACATTCATAATAGAGTTTTCTTATTGTTAGCAAATAGACTAGCCTTTGTCAAAGTACTAAACAATTTTCTTAAAAGTTCACGATGCTCATCAATACTCTTGCTATAAACTACAATGTCAATAATAATATTTGCAATTGTGTAAATTGGTCAATGATTGGTTCTAAGCATGGGATACAAAGGGATTAGATATGAGATCTGTCACATGCATACAATTGCCAATTAAAATCTATGCACTCATTTGACTAGGGGAAAATGGGTTCTAGGCAAACAGGTTAGAGTTGGAAATGCATAGAAAAGTAGAAAGAAGGCTAAGCCATATGTTGGAATTCAGAGACGATACATAAGGAGGTGACAATTGGCTAGGAGCCAAGTGTAAGCATGATTTGAGGTCAAGGGGGTTATCTTTGGAATAATTCTAAACATATGAGGGGGTTTGAGCCACATCTGGTAGAGAGAAAAAGCATACCCTTTTACATATCTGAGCATTTTGTGTGGTTAGTTTGACCAAATTTGAGTGCTTTTAGGTGACATTGTTGTTACATTTGATATTGGAGCTAGGTTGAACTTTGGGGTGGTTGCGTAGAGTCATTAGGAAAAAAGGGAACTCATTTTGGGGCCTTTTAGCCAAATGATAAATCCCTCTCCACCAATCACAAGAGGGCCAATGTAACATTGGGAAATTTAAAAATAACTAGCATAATTCCATAAAATAAGAGAAACAAACAATACTTTATGGATATACAATTGCAAATAATAAGTGAAATGATCCTTTTTGGATCTTGACAAGATTCTGAATCTAATAATGTCATCTTTGAAAAAGATCAAGGACTTAAATGTGGTTTCCCTCCTAAATTAATTTTCCCGCTTGCATTTTGCCCATTGGCATATTTAGCTGTCTTTGATGAATCAAAGATTCAAATGTTCTTTCTCTCCTAAATTGGTTTTCTCGCTTGCATTTCACCTATTAACATGTCTGTCAGCTCTCTTTCATGAATCAAGAACTCTCCCACTTTCCTTTCTAACTAGTTCTTCCGCTTGCGTTTCACCCATTTCCAAGTTTAGTCCTCTTTCATGAATCATCCATAGTGATAGGCAACCTAGGCCATCCCAATTTAAAATGGTGTGTAACTCATAATGTAGAAGACCTTGATATAGAGGTGAGATTTTCTCATTGACCTACAGCTTACATAAGATCTATAGAGTTCGCCTCTACTGAGGATCAAAATATAAACAAAAGCTCTTTGCTTTGTTGATTTGTTGCAATCTAGAGTGTAGAACCAAGAATTCCATCAGAACTTTAGCCTCCATACCCCATACACGAACTTAAAGAGAGTGAGATTAGGTGGGGTGCCATCTTATAGGCAAGCATACCTGATTTGCATTGACTAATTTCTTCATGATCTTTTGCCAAACTTTATTTGTGGACTATGCCTGGCCATTGGCAAGTGGATTTCTTGACTAATCAGATGGCAAGTGACTAACTCTCAAATTACATCATTGAAGAAATGTGTACCTTGGTCATTTACGAATTCTTGAGAAATTTCACTGGACAACCATACCTTGTCAGATCATTTCATATAGGAACTTAGCAATGGATCAAGCCAAATTCTCCTTCAATAATAAAGATTCTTACATTTAGTTGTATCCACCAATATGCACCAATTTCCATCCATCTAGCCCAAGGCTTGAAGAGGCCAAAAATGTCTAGACCCCAATTCAAAAAAGGCCCAAGGGGCAACATAGAACATCATGGGCTATCCCAAACACTAACAAACTAGTTTTCTTTGCAAACTTCTATGCATTCCCCAAGAATGTTGGCCACCAAAAACTTGATTATAGATCTTGTAATTTGTGATTTCACCAATTAAATGGCCTCCACTAATTCCTTCATGGTATTCACAAAGCAAGGCCTCCTATTCATATGGTTGCATGCATCTGTGGAGCACTTGATCTAAACCATATTGGTACATTTTTCTAGCAAAGAATTAAAAATTTTGACTTTGAAGTGCCAACCTCTTTAGATGATGCCGAGATCGATTTTCATTGAGTGCACCCATCTCCATAAATCGTAGCATCTTGTCATATCAATTAGGGGAAGACTCGGGAATTCCAATGTCACCCCAAATAATTTGACAATAGGAAAATCATTCGAAAATCCATAAGGACATTCTCTACTTTGAGCAAGCACAACTAGTCCACCACATTGCATGTGTGGAACTAGGTGTATGAGCTAGAGGAGGCAGATTAGGGACCGGAATTTAATGATGATTTCTTTTTTACATACGGATCTAGGCCAACTTGGTATTAGATGGAGACCACATCCAAGAGGTCACCATCTATGGACGAGGCATGTTTCTCCTCTAGCTTGGCTCCTCGAATACTGGTCTGGCTCTCATGGAGGAGCCCTATTCTCCTAGGCCCACATTTCGTGCATCTTGTCCATTAGTGTCACGGATTTATATTGGAGGACATGGAATCGGCTCACCATTCAGTGACGCTCCGCTTCCCAGGGCTTCCGAGGGAGTATAGGGCCATCCTTCCTTCTATTGGGCGAGCATTCAGCATAGTTCTAGAGTACCCCTCGAAGTCGGCAGTGTCTATAGTGGCAGATGATGGGGTTCTTCATCCTTGGTTGGTTGAAGAGAGCTTGCACACCCTCCTAGAGGTGATTCTCTTGGAGACTCTTGAGGGAGGTACACTTCGTCAGATATTCGAGGTCTTTGGGCTACTAGGCTAGTGTTTGAGGTGCATACAGAAGGGACAGCTAGACAATGATTGTATAAGAGGCTTGAGCAAGGCCCTGTTGGGGTAAAGGCACTGGCCACCCTATGTAAATAGTACTTCATGTTGTACATTAATGTAGGACACTTAAGTACACTATGTACACATTTGTACTTAGATGTACTTAAGGGTTACTACCTTATCCATAATAGATATATATGTGTGTACTTGGGGAGGTACCACTCACTCATTGTGATTATCCCCACTATTGTGAGTGCAGTGAGTCTCTCTACTCCCTACTCACTCCGATTCTCCGTTAACTGGTATCAGAGCCATACCCTGCAGGAGACTTCCTGCTTCTCCCTTCTCTCTTCCCGCGAGCTGCTACTGCTAGTTCGTGTGCTGGGGGAGTTCATTGCTGAGCTGAGAGAGCTGGAAGCCTACCCTGTGCAGGTCGTTTTTCACCTGAGCACCTCTACGGAGCTGCTCCGAGCTGCTCCAGGTCATTCCGGGTCTACCCAGAGCTGCTCCAGGCCATTCCGGGTCTGCCCAGAGCAAAAACGAGCTGCTGCGGGCTGATTTTCTGCTGCGCACTATTTCAGCACACCCTCAGGAGCTGCTGCTGCTGATTTTCTTCGACACAGAGCTGCTCTTGGAGCTCCCCATAGCAAAAACGTGCTGCTTGTGCTGCCCGAGTCGCTACTGCTGATCTACTGATGCTGAGGATTGTTCATGCGAGCATCTTCTCTTGATTGTGGCCCTGCTCGTAAGCTACAGGTATCATACACAACGGTGTGAAGCCCACTGGCATAACCGTGGCTCATTTGGCATTTGAGCCAGGTACTCTGTATTACTTGCATTGTCATCTTTCATTCCTGCCATTTTCTTTTCCTTGTACCTTGTATTGTGAATATACACATACAGGTGCAGGTGTTCTACTTGTGGCAGGGCCTTTTACTCGCACTGAGGCTTATCTTATGCCGCAAACAGTGTCGAGACAGGTCTTATCACTTGGCCAGTGATTGTATGTCAGTGATGGCACTCAGTGTATGCATTGGGCAGTTCTATGCTAATTGATACTTGTGTCAGGGCTTATATTCGCATTGAGGCTTGCTTATGCCGCAAACAGTGTCGAGACAGGTCTTATCACTTGGCCAGTGATTGTATGTCAATGTTGGCACTGAGTATATGCATTGGGCAGATCTGTGCTTGATACTTACAGTGTATGCTATGTTGGATGCAACCCAAATGGATATGTATTCAAATGCCTTGTGAGCAACAGTTGTTGATGACACTTACCGTGTTAATGCATGGGATATGCAGCCATTTTATGTGCTTATGATGCTATGATTCAGAGGGCTTTTGAGCCACTTCAACTCTAGACTGTATATTCAGCTGGGGGGGAAGTTACTGGTGTATTTGGAGGTCATTTGAAGGTCTAAAATCAGGGATTTCATCCAAAAATCAGAAAATTACATTTTTTTGACAGTCCGGGACTGTCAAACAGCCTGTTTTGACCTATTTTGACCATCAGAAAGCAAAATATTGCAGCTGTAAAATATTATATCAGTTCTGAAATTTTTCTAGAGTGATTATACGCAGTTGTATTGCATTTTCGCCACTGAAAACAGTAAAATCAGCTTGCTGTCCTGTTTCTGCAGCAAGTGGGAGAACAATATTCAGTTGGTTTTGTGCCACTGAAACAGTACAAAGTTCACTTTTGATCGTACTTCCGCTGCGGGAGAATTTTGTTGGAGTGACTAGTGCTCGCAGGGAGTCAGGCAGTTCCATCAAGGAACAAACTCTTATCACTTTACCATGAGTTCCAGCAGCGACGTGTCGTCCTTGTTCCAGATAAAGAAGCTCGAAGGAGCTAAAAATTACGACATATGGAGGACACAGTGCTACAATGTGTTGATGCAGAAGGACCAGTACAAACCTATAAAGGAGAAGGGTGTTAAGCCCTCCAACATTACTGATGAGCAGTGGGAGAAGATGGACGGCTTGGCCAGGTCGACCATTATGCTTACAGTTGTTGATTCACTGGTTGTAGGCATCAGGGATGAACCTACTGCGTGGGAGATGTGGCAACGTCTTGAGGATACTTATGCCAAGAAAAGTGCCACGGGAAAAGCTTACTGGCTAAAAAAGCTTGTTGGTCTTCAAATGAAGGAGGGGACAGCTATGTCCACTCATATTATTGAGTTTAACAGCATATTCAGCCAGGTGATCAACCAGGGGTTGAAGCTCGATGATGAGCTGAAAGCTACACTCATCCTATGTTCTCTACCTGAGTCATGGGACACATTCAGGACTTCTACCAGCAACTCAAAAACCATTCTGGTATTTGCAGATGTGGAGAGTGCTCTTCTACAGGAAGAGATGAACAGAAAGAACAATGCTATTGGGAAGTCAAATGCTTTGAATGCACGCAGCAGGTCCAAAACACGTGGAAAAGACAAAGAAAGAGACAGGAGCAAGTCCCGCTCTAAGAGTGATCTTGTATGCAACTATTGTGGCAAGAAGGGACATATTGAGAAAAAGTGTTTTCAAAAGAAGAATGACCAGAGAGCCAAAGAAGGCAAGGCTCAAGGCAAGTCTAAGGGCAAAGAAAAAGAGGAGCTGAATGTTACTTATGTTAGTGACAGTGACAGTGGACATGAGATATGTTTCACCTCTTCACTGGAGGCTCATACACTTCATGCTGGTGATGGATCAGATATGTTTTCCTGGATTATAGATTCAGGTGCTTCCTTTCATGTGACATCCTACAGAGATCTGTTTGTCAGATATGCAGGAGGGCAGAAGGGAGTTGTCTTTCTTGGTGATAACCATGCATGTTCTATCATTGGTATAGGTGATGTCAGGCTTGTTCTTGAAAATGGCCAGCAGTTAATGCTTAAAGGGGTCAGGCATGTTCCTGAGGTGAAGAAGAACTTGATTTCCACAGGGTTGTTGGATGATGATGGTTATCTTACCACCTTTGGTAATCAGAAATGGAAAATCAGCAAAGGGGCAATGGCTATTGCCAGGGGTCCTAAGGTTGATACTTTGTACTCACTTCATGCTGGACATTGTCCGCATTCTAATGTAAATGCCACCGAGCTGCCAAAGATT
This sequence comes from Dipteris shenzhenensis, assembly GCF_047967505.1. Classification (NCBI taxonomy): domain Eukaryota; kingdom Viridiplantae; phylum Streptophyta; class Polypodiopsida; order Gleicheniales; family Dipteridaceae; genus Dipteris; species Dipteris shenzhenensis. The sequence continues at coordinate 5,304,230 of NC_141601.1, read as the reverse complement.
TCATTGTGGCATAGCCGGCTTGGCCATATGAGTATTAAGGGAATGGAGCAATTGGCTCATTTTGGTTACTTGCCGAGTCTAAAATATTCAGATTTGCAGAAATGTGAATTTTGTCTCTACGGTCGTCAAGTACAAATACCTCATAAGAGAAGGTCAAATCAGAAATTACAGCTCTTGGAGCTAGTACATACAGATGTGTGTGAGATGCCTACACTCTCTTTAGGAGGTTCAAAGTACATACTGTCATTCATAGATGACGCCACCCGCAAAGTGTGGGTTTACACTCTCAGAAAGAAGAGTGATACGTTCAAGGCTTTCACTAAGTTTGTTGCACTGGTTGAAAATGAGACAGGCAAAAAACTGAAAGCCTTACGATCTGACAATGGTGGAGAGTACTTGTCCAAAGAATTTCAAGAATTCTGTGAGGCAAAGGGTATCCAAAGGGTGTTGTCTGCACCATATGATCCTCCACAGAATGGTACAGCTGAAAAAATGTTCAGGACCATTCAAGAGAAAGTCAGATCCATGTTGTCACATGCTGCATTGCCCCACACATTTTGGGCTGAAGCTGTAAAGACAGCTGTGCACCTTATTAACAGGTCACCAAACAAGAGACTATGTGGTGGTGTGCCTGAACAAGCATGGACGGGCAAGCCTCCGTCTTACAAACATCTACGGGTCTTTGGTTGTGTTGTGTATGTGCATGTACGCAAAGAGGACAGAACTAAATTGGATCCAAAGTCTCTAAAATGCATTTTCCTAGGATATGGTGACAAAGGTGAGATGGGCTACAGATTATGGGATCCCACAAACAGAAAACTTATACGCTGATGAAACCATCATGTTCAAGGAGCCTGTTGTACAGCAGGAACCTTCAAAAGTAACTATTGATGATGACAGGCATCATGGGCAACACAGGAGGGCTGTAAATCAGCCATTACAGCAGCATAATCAGCCACTAAATGATGCTGCAGTAGGTCCAAATGGACAGCCAGACATGGCACATGATATCCAAATGGATGTACCACAGTTAGATGATCTTCCTGACATGCAAATGCAGCCAGAACAGGGTAATGAACAGGCTGGACAGCCACCTCATGATGATGATGGACATCAAGTTAGAAGGTCAACTAGACCATCACGGCAACCAGACAGATTCATTCCCGGCTTTGATTATTTGATGCTCACTGATTGTGGAGAGCCTTCATGCTACAGAGAGGCTAAGCAGAGGGCAGACAAGGTTCAATGGGATCTTGCTATGAAGTCTGAAATGGACAGTCTTCACAAAAATGGCACTTGGGAATTGGTACCCTTGCCTACAGGTAAGAAGGTACTTCCATGCAAATGGGTTTATCGACTTAAAGTCACACCTGGTGAAAAGCCAAGGCATAAAGCCAGACTGGTTGCCAAAGGGTTCAAGCAGGAATATGGTGTTGACTTTGAGGAGATATTCTCTCCCGTTGTCAAGATGACAACACTCAGAACTGTATTAGCATTGGTTGCACATGCAGATATGGATTTGGTCCAAATGGATGTCAAAACAGCATTTCTTCATGGTGATTTACATGAGGAAATTTTTATGCAGCAGCCAGAGGGTTTTACAGTGAAGGGCAAAGAGAAGCTTGTATGCAGACTGAAGAAAAGTCTTTATGGTCTAAAGCAGGCACCTAGGGAATGGTATCATAAGTTTGATACATTCATGCGAACCCAAAGTTACAGGAGAAGTGACATTGATCACTGCTTATATACCAAGAAAGCTTCAGATGGCAGTTTACTTATCCTCATTTTGTATGTGGATGATATGTTGATTGCTGGAAAATCTCATAAGGAGATGAATGCCTTGAAAAAGAGATTGCACCAGACCTTTGATATGAAGGATCTTGGTGATGCAAACCATATATTGGGTATGCGCATACTTCGGGATAGGGAAAAGCGGTTGCTATACTTATCTCAGAAGGAATACATTGGCAAGGTCTTGCAGAGATTTCACATGGAGGGGGGGAAGAGTATTGGTACTCCATTACCTCCTTATGTGAAAATCAGTGCTTTGGATAGCCCTCAGACAGATGCTGAAAGAGCTGAGATGTCAAAGATTCCGTATGCATCAGCTTGTGGCAGTCTCATGTATGCTATGGTTGCAACCAGGCCCGATATTGCGTTTGCAGTGGGAGTGGTTAGCAGATACATGGCTAAACCTGGCAAGAAGCATTGGAATGCAGTGAAAGGTGTCATGAGATACCTAAAGGGTACACAGGACTTGTGTATATGTTTCGGCAGTCAAGATGCCAAAGTGCAGGGTTATACAGACTCTGATTATGCCGGCCACCCTGATACCCGGAAGTCTACTACCGGCTATGTTTTCACTTTCACTGGAGGTGCAGTGTCGTGGGTATCTAGAATGCAGCAATGCGTTGCTTTGTCTACTACAGAAGCTGAATATATTGCAGCCACTGAGGCGTGCAAGGAAGCTATATGGCTATCTCGGCTAGTGACAGATTTGGGTTATCCATTGGAGATTCCATTGTTGCATTGTGACAGTCAGAGTGCCATACAGTTGGCACGTAATCCTGTTTTTCATGCAAAGACTAAGCACATAGATGTGAAATATCACTTTATCAGGGAGGTGCTTGAAAACAAGCAAATTAAGCTTGTTAAGGTGCATACAGATGACAATCCGGCAGATCTGTTAACCAAAGGGTTAGCTGCAGAGAGGTTTGCACACTGCAGATCTCTTATGGGTATTGGTTGAGGCCAATATTCTTTCTCTCCTTGAGGGCACACTGCCTTTAAGTGGGAGGTTGTTGGGGTAAAGGCACTGGCCACCCTATGTAAATAGTACTTCATGTTGTACTTTAATGTAGGACACTTAAGTACACTATGTACACATTTGTACTTAGATGTACTTAAGGGTTACTACCTTATCCATAATAGATATATATGTGTGTACTTGGGGAGGTACCACTCACTCATTGTGATTATCCCCACTATTGTGAGTGCAGTGAGTCTCTCTACTCCCTACTCACTCCGATTCTCCGTTAGGCCCCTCCCTCCCTGGAGTAGACACAAGGATAGCACAAGGCCACTCGAGAGGATGGGATCCAACAGCTAGCTCCTAGGTAGTACATAGTAGCAGTCTCAGCGACAACAGCCAGAGTTGCAAACCCCCTTGGGAGCCTTCTAAGGGAAGATAGACCAAGATGGGACAGAAGAAGCAGAGTAAGTGGGCCAAAAAGAATTAACGATGGCAGCATGCCAATCGTAAGAGGCGAGCACAGGCAGCCACACAGTCACAGGGAGATCAGGTTGGCAGCCCTTAAGTAGGTGTATCACGAGCTTCGGAGAGAGGGCTCTTGACTTCAGGCCATTCAACAGGCCCCTCTAGAGGTGAGACATCATCCCCACAGGATCCTTTGTAGCAATAGAAGCAAGAACCAAGGGTTTTCGGAGCATCAATGACCTCAGCCTCTCCTTCTCATCCTCCCTAAAGCTCAGAGGGGGAATTTAGATGCTCAAAAAATAGACTCCCCCTAGTAAGCCTACAAGAATTGTACTATCAAACCATCACATACAAAGTAATTTACCATTGTCATAACAATGTGCAATGATAGATATACACGTCTACATATGCATAAATTTGGAGGATCACATCTCCTTGAAAGGCCTAAATTGTGTAAAGCCTTTCAGGGTTGTTACAAATACTTTCTCCATTGCACTTCTAAGCTTTTGTAAAACCACTGCTTAACTTTCCTAAATGGTTTGCTTGCCTTATGCAAGGTTATCTACCTAACATGTTTGATATCTTTAGTGCCAATGTATTGCTAGATGGCAACATAATCAATATTGGTTTATTAGATACATTAATTTTAGTACATATACGAATGAAGTTATCAAATTATTTGATTGAACCTATCCCAATAGGCGATATTATCCCTTGGAAAGCATAATTCTAAGCTTGAATCTTTGTAGGCTAGATTCTGTTGTGATTCAATCATGTGGGAAATTGGAGCCCCTTTGTTGGTATTCAATCAAGAAACTACAAAAGGATCTATTTCTTAACAAAAACAAAAAATGGCTTAATTAAATTACCCATGCACCATGCTTTGACCATGAGCCAATCAATAAATCTGGTGATGTGGGCAAATTTTTCACGTCTTACAATCAAGAATAACTCTCTCTCTCTCCTCTCTGTGTGTGTATGTGTGTGTGTGTGTGTGTGTGTGTGTGTGTGTGTGTGTGTGTGTGTGTGTGTGTGTGTGTGTGTGTGTGTGTGTGTGTGTGTGTGTGTGTGTGTGTGTGTGTGTGTGTGTGTGTGTGTGAATGGGTCTTCACCTTCTCTTCTTGCCATAGGTGGTAAATAAAAAATACATGTCATAAAAATTGCCCATTAACTAAAAGACAAATGGCATACAAATACAAAAACCTAATCTATCTAAAATTCAAGGAGGTTGACCACCTCAAGAAATGATGTCTATATAATAGCAAAGAATTTAGAAAGTAGAAAGAATGGGCAAATTAACAAAGCCATTTTCCCCCCATCTATCTAAAACTAAAGGTTGATCATCTATGCATCACCTATATTTTCCCATAACCAAGATTAAGCATGTTACCATCTTTTGCTAGGTGTGATCCTCAAAACACACACACATATAGATATATGTTTATGTGTGTGCACAATTCTGCATGGGTTTACATGCATGGGTAACTCTTGTTTCTATCATTTTACAAAAATCTAGCAAACTTCTTGAGTTTCAAATTCGGCATACCTCATCCTACTTGTGCAATTGATTGCACTTTGATCGTGGAGGAGGGACCTACCCTGAGTTGAGCAACAGAATGCAAGCCATGTTGTATCATCAAGCTCAAATCCAAGATGTGGGATCAGGTTGAGGGAATGATGATTGACATAGATGGATTTGCAAGAGGATGGGAAACCTTTTGCTAGTTGTAGTGTTGCTCGGTCCTATCCAATCAAGAGCTCCTCACTTGGATGCTTGCCAAGTTCACCAAATATGGCAACCTAGTGATCACCCTTCACATTGCATCCTCTCTATTGCATCCAATGTGCATTGAGATTCAAATCCTTTGTCCCTCATGATGATTTATCTGTGCTTGTGGCTGAAGTTTCTTTTCGATTGAGTGCTTCTATGTCTGTGATTGTGGCTGAAGTTTCTTTTCGATTGAAGTCACTATTGCAATGTCTAATCCCATTGTGACCATAGTCATTTATAGCAAAAAAGATGTCTTTCTCTCATGAAATTCATCAAGATCACCTGCCAAAATTAAATTTGGACTCAGCAAACAATTAAAGACTAAAGCATGTTGCATCATGAGGGAGAAGAGAAAATGTAGGATGCATTGTTAGAGCAATGAGATTTTAAGCAGCTTCAAAGAGCATTATTTTGTGGCAAAGATCGATGGTATAGAGAGCATCTGGGCGGCTGGTTGTCTATTGCATAATCAACATGTGGTGATAGTTGGGCTCCAAGCGGATTTTGAACTACCATGTAGTGCCATGATTTGTGGCAGAAATAAATGTGACTTCTTGTCAGGTGACGGCCGTTTGCATCGGCGGTGGTTGGCTACCATTGTTTGCGATTGGCGTGGACTTTGAGATGTGGTGACTTTGGTTTGTTGTACCACGTGTTTGTTATGTCACCCTTTGTAATGGTTGGACTGGCCATTTGTTTGGTTTTGGTCCACCTTTGAAGGTGCTTAGCCCATGGGGGGTGTTGGATATGGGCTAACCCCATTAAGTGCCCCCCCCCCCCCCCCTTGTGTGGTTTGTGGTTGATTGGTTAATGGGTTTCTTGGGCCCTTGAGGCCCTATTGGACACGTGTACTATGGTCTAAACTGCAAATTGTTGTTTCATAAGAATAGATTGCAAATACTAAGCCATGAGGTGGGACTTTAATTTATTGTAAAGCTAAACAATTAGTATTTAGTTGGGAGCTACTCGAAGGCAGATGGAAGTGTGGAGGTTGGTTGAGGCATGGAGGCATCACCAGAAGGCGTAGAGCTCAGTGGAGGAGGTGCAAAATGAGCTAGAGTTGGAAGCATCACTAGAAGGCACGAAATGAGCTAGAGTTGAGGGCACATGAGGTGGAGAGGTGGAGCATAGCATTCAAATTCAGAGCATTGAATGCTCCACTCCCCTCCAGCTTCCCTTTTTCCCACTAGAGTCTCCAACCACGTGACATGTGGCAGTCCACAACTCTGACCCTGTGCCCTTGCTAGACAGTGCCATATGGCATGCTCGCATACATCCATCGTGCCATGTGGCACTCACATGGCATCCCCTCCAGCCTCTCTCCAACTAAGTTATACATGGCACTCTCAAAGCTGCTTCTTCCACATGGCATGTGGCAACCTCTTGTGTCCCACTCTCCTTAATATGTAGTAAGATAAGATGTGCTTTGAGAATTATTTATGTGTACCTTTTTAGGCATTGACTTGTGTCTACTACTATGAGCATATAGTTGAAGTAGTGACTACATCTATTGCTATATGAATCAAAGCGGTCCCTACACCTATTACGAGTTCTTTTGTTGGCCCTTGTATTTGCTCTTTTCCTTTCTTTGCAATTACGAGTGATAAGAGTCCCTTTTGAATTTTTCTTTGCAAATTCTCTTCTCATGGCTATTCATTTTAAACTGCAATTGGAATCACTAGCTTTGTGGAAGCTTTGTTAGGCATCTAATTCCTTTTGAACTATGATTGGAATTATTGGCTTTGTGGAAGCATTATCGGCCATCTGACCATTACTCCTATGAGTAGATGTTAGTCTTGATTCATTGAGTGAAGCTTGATGTGAAAGAAATTTCTCCCTATCTTAATTCTTACTTAACGATTGTTGACAGTAGATGTAAATAAAATTTTGACAAGGTATGCATCCTCCCATTGCTTTCTTTGAATGTCTATGACCCATTTGCTATTTTTTTCATAAGATGTGGGCCTTTATATATTGGTATCTAATTCCCAACATATTGGTTGCATTGGCCATAAATAGTACCACCTTGCAAAGAGTTTTCTCTGTAATGTTCTTGTAAGGGCACCATCACTTTGAGATCTTGTTCTAGTCTGAAACAATTTATCAACATTTGGAAACTTTGTGTCCTTGTGTTCATAGGGAACTTTTCCTCTAGTGGGGAAAACTCAAAATCCTTGCTTACAACTGATGTGTGGAGATAGATTAGCTTTTAGTTTACAAATATGGCCTTATAAAGCTATCTTTGATCTTTGCAACAGTGGTAAGATTGGATTAAACCTTTAACATGATCATCCATCTCCAAAGTTGGCCTTCGGTTCTACAACTATTCAGTTGTGGTAAGATTGGATAAAACCTTTAACATGCTCATCCATCTCGAGAGTTGGTCTTCGACTCTACAACTTGTTTGTAAAGGTCTCAGGTCTCCACCATCACCTGAGATTCCCAACCAGAATTTCCATTCAAAACCCACTTATAAACCAAACCACAGACTGATGTGAAAGACATTTCTCCTTATCTCAATTTTGACTTAAGGATTGCTGACAGTAGATGTGGATAAAATTTTGACAAGGCATGTATTGCTTTCTTTGAAATTAGTCCAACAATGTCTATGACCCATCTGCTATTTTTTTCATAAGATGTGGGCCTTTATATATTGGTATCTAATTCCCAACATATTGGTTGCATTGGCCACAAATAGTACCACCTTGCAAAGAGTTTTCTCTATAATGTTCTTGTAAGGGCACCATCACTTTGAGATCTTGTTCTAGTCTGAAACAATTTATCAACCTTTGGAAACTTTGTGTCCTTGTGTTCATAGGGAACTTTTCCTCTAGTGGGGAAAACTCAAAATCCTTGCTTACAACTAATGTGTGGAGATAGATAAGCTTTTAGTTTACAAATATGGCCTTATAAAGCTATCTTTGATCTTTGCAACTGTGGTAAGATTGGATAAAACCTTTAACATGATCATCCATCTCCAAAGTTGGCCTTCGGTTCTACAACTATTCACTTGTGGTAAGATTGGATAAAACCTTTAACATGCTCATCCATCTCGAGAGTTGGTCTTTGGCTCTATAACTTGTTCGTAAAGGTCTCAGGTATCCACCATCACCTGAGATTCCCAACTGGAATTTCCATTCAAAACCCACTTATAAACCAAACCACAGATTGATTAGCCACCTACACGTGTGAACCTAACCCACGCATGCTCACCATGTGTCACACACACACGTCACACCCCTATTCATCCATGCCATCCCTCATTACAACTCCACTCTCCTCTCCATGCACTCCACTCACTCCCATGGAATCCTGTTCCCTCCTCACCATATTTGCTCCTTGACCATCTCTTCCTTCCCTCACCGTTTTTGCTCAACCTCGCCATTTCTTCTCCTTAACCATTTCTCCCTTCCCCCACTCACCCTCTCTTGCCATTTCTCCTCATATTCTATCGTCTTCAGCCTCACCATTTTTGCTCATCTCCAACCTGCATATCCACTTCATGATTCTGTATTCTCTAAAATCCTCCTCCCCTGTCTACACTAATCCTCCTCTCTAACAACTCTCTAGCAAAAAAACCCCCCTTCTGCATTCGAAAATGGCAGACATGCCAAGTTTTCATCTCTGCCCGCCAAAACATGACATTTTCCACATAATCTCCTGACGCTGAATCTCCTAAACTCACATTCTCCTCCACAACTCAATGCAGTTCCCACCAACCCCGAGCCATTTGATCTCGGAGGACAAATGTTTTTCTTGCAACTCGAACTAGGTATCGTGGCTGAAGCTTTAAGAGGTGGAGAGAATTGAAGCATCATGAAAGACAGCTGGGCAAGAAGACGATTTGCTGAATGGAGGAAAAGCCGTGGAATGGACTGTAGCACGCCAATAGAGAAATTGGACATCAAAGAGTTTAACGACCTACTACAAACCTTCTTCCTTCAGGTGATCAAACTAAATGGTAAGATCTACCCCTCAGACAACCTCATGAATATGTACAAATGTTTCAGCAGAATAATTAGGAAAGAGCAAGAGGTCTGCATAGCAACAACAGGAATACCAGAGGTTCCATTTGACATCTCCAAAAATCCAATATTCAAAGGAAGCCAAAAAGCTGTCTTGGCAGCTATGAGTTGCTCAGTAAGAAAGGGATGCTCCAGAGTGCAAATAAAATTATCAATCATAGGCATCGAATAGGAAAAGAAGATCCTCAACAACATAGATTTCACAATAGCATCACCAAGAGGCCTACAAAGACAACTAGCATTTTACTATCTATCTTGATTCTGCATCAGAGGTGGTACCAAACTATACAAACTACAACGTCGTGACTTTGTAATAGGAACTGATTCCATGGGACAATATATCGAGTAAGAATTTCTCAACAAGATTGAGTTTGAATTCCCGAATAATACTACATCAAACTAACGCAACATGTTTCCATTAATAGGTACAAGGGGAGGCTCTCAAAGAAATACAAAATAGACATGAGTCACTACAAGGAGGAGGATCTTTGACCACCTCTTAGAGTGCGAGAAGAAGACATTGTCTTCACATAGATCCAGTATGAAAAGCATCTCCCATCGATCTCTCCTGAAGAAGAAAACCTAATGTTTCTATTCCTCCGAGCAATATCCAATGCACGTGGATTGGTAAGCTCAACCTCCCCTCACTACCTCTCAAAATTTCAAAACTAACAAAACTAACCTCTCAGGCATAATCATTGGAGAGTGGACAAACAACCACGGTGGAGGGGCATAATGCCACTGAAGACTCTGAGTAGAGTGCTGGAAGAACAACTCCCGGTGGTCCCAGTCGCGAAGGAAATGTCATCTCTTTTCCTTCCCTACCCGGGACTCTCCCTGAATCTGATCCCACTGACCCTTGAGCATGTGAACGATCATGCTCCAAATGTCTGCTAGGGTTTGGGTAGCAGAAGAAGTCTGAGCTCCTATAGTCTACGCGCATCTGGAAGTCCAGATATGCCAGCCTGCAATGCTCCCTATGATCTCCCAAACTGGGTGCCGAGGCATCGCTCCTGCATCTGTCTCTGTCAGATGCCAAGGGAAGCTGTCCATGTATGCCCAGGTGGCCTATGTGATGAAAAAGACGGGATCCCGTCTAGAGAACTCATAGGCCAAGTGATGTCCCATCTTAGTGCTGCACCAGCAAACGGCTCCCCAAGTGATCGATTCTAGCTTAGGTATAGCCCTCGCTAAGATCCCCATGACTCCCTTCCAAACCGTCTGCGCATGCGAGCAGCTCCAAAGGTAGTGCTTCAGGGACGACGACTCCTGAAAATACATCTGGCAATGCCCCATCTGCCTCAGCCAGCTGCCAACTAGAAGCCCCTTGTGTGCCACCATCCAAAGGAAGTAGGAGATCTTCCTCGGCTGCCAGCTAGCCCAAAGAGTCTTCCAGAAAGTGCGAAGAAAGACCAAAGATATCCCCTGGGCATACCACCTATGTGCCTGTGTGGGTAGCCTGCGCTGGAGAGCCCCAAGAGCACGCCGACCCGTGCGCGCACTGTAAGAAAAGAAGGGGGTAGGGTTCTCTGAGGTCTCCGATGGTGGCCAGCGCCACTCTCCTGGGTCCCACTCCACCTCTGTCAAGGAACGGCCCTTCCATATCCAGAGTCTCCAATCCTGGTCCTGCATAATCAGGGGGTCTATATGCCACGTCTTCCCTTGCAGCCCTACAATGCGAACGCGCTGCCAGGGAAGCTGGGAGTCGATCACGGCCTCTCTGCTCTGTAGGCGATTGTCATCAGTGACGGAGAAGAAGTGTACCGAGGAGTCCGAGAAGAGGCCTGCAACCACCAAAGGAATGCCTCGTGGAGTGAACTGTCCTAGCCACCTCTCATCTCCCGGGAAGAGCTGTCCAGTGACTATGGGAATCCTCCAACCTACAGGAATGGCAGCATCAATCTCTGCTCGTCGAGCCTGGAGCCTACATGCCGTACCTACTGCTGCTGCCAGCTCGCCTGGGCTCAGCTGGCTGTAGACGTCCCTCCAAACCCGAAGCGAGCGCGCGGGCCCACGCGCCTAGAGCGCCCAAGGGATATGGGATCTCTCTCCAAGCTGGCGACCTATAACATCTGTCACCTGGCTGCTCCAGATCAGGGGCTGTCTGTCTATCTCCTCTCGGCAGCTAGGGGGGACTTGGGAAAGGCTGTGTCGCAACTTCCTCCAGACCGAGATGAGGCTACGAAGGAAGGGGGAACGGGGTTGAGTCAAAGGAGCTGAAGTGAAGATCCATCGGATAGAAGGCTGCCAAACACCCCCTCTCTGGGGAGTACACGCATTGAGACCATGCTATAGTAAGAGCTTCCACGTCTGCCCTCTTGGGGTTAGACTGCGGATGACTAACTTGCCAAGAAGTGCCTGACTCTGCAATTCTGGATCCATGATGTCGAGGCCGCCCTCTGTCTAAGGGAGAATGACCGTTTGCCAGGCGACCCTAGCTCTGGTGGTGCCGGAACCGTCTGAACCAGACCATAGGAAGTTCCGCACTTGTCTCCTCAGCTAGGCTACACATGATCTCGAGAAACACCAGCAAGAGGCCACATACCAAGCAGTGGCAAGAAGGACCTGGTTGACCACAAGGGCCCTGCTTGCTAAGGAAAGCCGAGCCGTGCTCCAGAAAGCAAGCTTCCGTCGTATGGAGGCTAGGACCAGCAAGAACTGCTAAGCCGGTGTGATGTCCAGGCCTACCTGGAATCCCAGGTAACGTGTCGTCTGTCCTCTAGGGATCCAGCGAAACCCCAGGAAAATACCCCACTGTGAGCTAGCTCCCGGATCCGTAAGAAAACCAACCGACTTATGCCAGTTAATTTTCGCCCCAGGCGCAAGGCAAAAAATCTCTAGGGACAGTCTCACTCACTCCAGTGACTCGACATCATCCTGCACATATAGGGCTGTGTCGTCTGCATACTCGGAGTCTAGAAGCTTTGCATCATCTCGAATAGGGAGACGCATCCCGCGAAGACCAGTGGTACGGGCTCGAAGGAAGTGGGTCATGGTCTCCGCAAAAAATAGGAAGAGGTAGGGCGCTAATGGACAGCCCTGACGCACTGAGCGCTCGAGTGTGAATCTCTCCCCCATCCTGCCGCTGATGATAACCCGACTGCTGATCTGTAAAGGCTAGCAATACCTCTGATCCACTCGTCCAGGAAACCAAACCGAGAGAGTGTTCCTTCCAAGAAGGACCAGTCTACCCTGTCGTACGCCTTCTCAAAGTCGAGGAGTATGGTAAGGTGCTAGCCACTGTGCTGAGCCCATTCCGTCGCCTCTGAGAAAGTGAAGATGTCCAAAATGTTGCGATCTTGGACAAAACCAGTCTGGGTGTCATGAATCAAGTCATGTAGCAGGGGGCGGATGCGGCTACTGATTATCTTGGCGAGGATTTTGTAGGCGGTCGGGAGGAGGGTGATAGGGCGCCACTATCTGATCTCCTGACGGTCCCCCCCTTTGGGGATGAGGCAAATCAGGCCTGTCGCAAGGCTTCCATTTACAAATTCTTGCCATATATCCTTTTGCCGCTTCAAATTTGCAAATATTTTCCAATATATTCCTTTACGATGTATTCTTGTGTGATGTATTCTTTCGAAATGTATTTCTTCCTATTTACAAATTCCTTCTGATGTGTTCTTTTGCGAATTCAAAGTCTTGCAATGTATTCTTTCTTCGGTTCAAATTTTGCGATGTATTCCTGCAATGTATTCTTGTGCATGATAAACCACTTCTGATAGCAAAACGCCACGAAATCTACACACATCACAACGAACCAACTAATCCACATGCACGACACTAACACACCACCCTAACCAAGGTAAAGTTCTAACCTCACCCTCAGACACCTTACATAGGGAAATGGGCCGAGGGAGCACTTTCCTGGTTGGAAAGTGCTCAAAATTCCAATGAGCGACCAAACTTCATTTTCTCTGTAATGTTCTTGTGAGGACACCATTGTTTTGAAGTCTTGTTCTAATGTGAAACAATTGATCAACCTTTGGAAACTTTGTGTCCTTTTGTTCATAGGGAACTTTTCCTCTAGTGGGGAAAACTCAAAAGCCTTGCTTACATGTGATGTGTGGAGATAGATTCTTTGAGGCTTTTAGTTTACAAAGATGGTCTTATAAAGCTATATTTGATCTTTAGATGGGGTGCCTTTAGTGCATGGCACATGCCATATGTATCCATGTAAATACATGCATGCACGCAAAATGGTCCAACGGCCAAAATTCAAAAGAAAGCGCACCCCGCTCTTTCTTCTGCCCCTCGCCCTTGCGCTGCGCTGCCTCATTTTACCTCATCGTCCAACTGTCCAAGGATCTATGGCGTACAGTTGTTGCTATCAAGACTTTCAAAGTTGACGAGTCCTGCCCAAGACGTCAAGTATCTTTCTCATCCTCTCTTTAATTTGTTACTATCAAGAGTTTGAACGTTACGTAGGATGCTCAAGACGCGGCGAATTCTTTTCTTGTCCTCTCCTATCAGACTAAAGGTCTTGAACAGATAGTCGAGGCCGTAAATGCAGTTACGATAGATGCAGCACGATTCATATGGAAGGGGTCGAGCCTGGATTATTCACGGGGCAGAACATCTGTGCTGAAGCGGAGTGTGAGGCAATGAGATCAGAAACTTGGGCAGCGAAACTGGAGGCTCGATCAGAAGAAATATGTACGGAACTTGAACCTGCAACTGCACACCAAGAAGCCGGCATAGAGCAGACAATTGAGGAAGTATCCGCCTTAAAAGAGACTCTGTTATCCAAAGAAAAAGAGATCCTGGTTCTCAAATCTCAGCAAACTAATACGGCGGAAGAGCTGCAGGAATGCAAGGCCAGAAAAAGTGAGCTATTGCAATTTTTGGAGCAATGGCAGAATAAGGCTACAGATCTTGAGCAGCTCTGGAAAAAAGCTTCTGAGACAATCAGAGTACAAGAATTGGAGTCGAAGAGTGTAAGGGACGACATGCTGAAGGCTTTAAACGATCGTGATTACACCCTGAGATCAAAGGAGGACCAGCTGCAAGGGCTTCAGGAAAGGCTTTCAAGGGCGGAATGTGCCGTAGAGCGGCTGACGGAGTCCCGGTTAGAACTTCTAAAAGACGTTTCAGCGATGCAATCAGAACTACAGCGAACACATATGGAGCTGAGGACAGCAGAGTTCGCGACCCAGTCGATACAAAAAGCCAAAGATAATGAGATAGAATCCTTGGCTGGGGTTTTACAAAGTAAAGACAGGGGACTTGAAAATACACAGAAGGAATTAGCAGAGCATCAAAAAACGATCGAGGCAATGGCTGCTGAGCTTGCAAAGTTGCAGGAGATCGAGCGGCAGTATACAGCATTACAACGGGAGTCCTTGATCAAAACGGATCATTTGCTAGCTTTATCGGGATCTCAGGAAAGCTTCAAGCACCATCTTAAGGCAGTAGAGGAAGGGCACAAAAGAGAAATCGATGGCGTCAATTGTAAGCTAAGCAGGGCATTAGAATCTCACACTTTCAAGTCAAATAGATTGGAAGAACTTACAAGCGAGCTTCAATGTTTGCAGGATGCGCTCAAAACAGTACAGGCTTCGAAGACCGAGTCTGAACTTGAAGCTGGAAAATTGAAAGAAGACCTTATAAGAACTCAGGAGGTTCAGATTGCTGCAGAAGAGATCCTGGAGAAGACAAACAAAGAGATGATTGCATTGAAAGAGGTCCTGGCAGCCAAAGACAAAATCATCACAGAACTCAAAGCTCAGCAGGCTGGTACGGTGGAAGAGCAACTGAAACGTATCTCTTTAGAAGAAGAGCTACAGGAATGCAAGTCCAGAGAAAAGGAGCTTATGCAGATGTTAGAGCAATGCCAAAATAAGGCTACATCACTAGAGGGGCTTAGAAAAAGTGATTCTGAGACAATAAAAATGCAAGAATTGAGCTGGCAAAATGAAAGAGAGGAAATGCTAAGGGCGATGAATAACTTTCAAGACAGTGCAACATCAAAGGAAACCCAGTTGAAAGAGCATGAGGAAAAGCTTTCGAGGGCTGAAGGTGCTGTAGAGCGCCTAACAGCATCCAGGGAAGTACTTCTAGAAGAAGTCTCGAAACTCAGAGTCGAGGTGCAACAAGCATACACCCAGCTGAAGGAAGCAGAACTTGCCCTCCAGTTGAAAGAGAAAGAGAAAGGAAATGATGTAGCAGCCATAGCTGGGGTTCTGCAGGCTAAAGTCATGAGATTGGAGAACGCTCAGCAAGAATTGGCAGAACATCAAAGAGCAATTAGTGAAATGGCTGCTAAACTCACAAGCTTGCAAGAACTTGAACAGCAGTATGCAGCCTTGCGAGAGGAGTCCATAATGAAGGAAGAACAGTTGCAAGCCTTGTCAACCTCTCAAGAAAATTTGAAGCATCATCTGAAGGCAATGGAGGATAATCACCAAAAAGACATTCATGACATCAGTAGTCAGCTAGAGAAAGCTCTACAATCTAATTATTTGAAAGAAAAAGAAATGCATGAACTTGTAAGTGACTTGCAAAGACTGCAAGCTGCACTGAACATAGCGCAGGCTACAAGGAATGAGTTTGAAGTTAAAGCTGCGAAACTAAAGGACGATCTTGTGCAGGCTCGGGAGGAAAGATTGACCTTGCAAGAGACTCTGCATTCTCACACACGGAATAGCATAGAGGAGATCAAAGGGTTAAGAGATTCTATTGCAAGTAAGGAAACAGAAATTCAAGGATTGAAACAACAGGTAGAATTGCTACAGTCCACTGTATCCCATGCCAAGAAACAGGAACAACACTGGCTAGAGCAGCAGGCTCAGTGCGAAGTCCTTGGTCAGCAGATGAAGGAAAGAAACGCTGCTTACAGTAAATTGTTTGATCTTCACCAACAAACAACGCTACAGTTGTCTGAGAGTGAGAACCTCTGGCTTGAGGAGAAGGAAAACCTAATCACTGAAATTCAGCAGACTCAGAAAATGCTTGAAGAAACTGGGTTAAAACTTAAAGAAACGCTGTCTGATTTGGACAGGCTAAGGTACAAGTGCGAAGAACTTGAAAAGCAGGTCAGCTCCTCCATGGCAAACATTACTGAGCTTCAGTCGAGGTTACATGAAGCCAACGAACAGCTCTACATGAAAGATCGGGAACTTCAAAACTTGGAGGAAAAGCTGCACCTCACTTCTTCCACACTCACTGCACTGTCAGAGACAAAAGATGTTGCGCTTGCACGTATGAAAAAGACCTTAGATGCAATGGAGTCAGACCTTATTGAGAAAGAAAAGGAAAACCAGAACGAAATTCTTCAGATAGAGTCCTTACAAAGAGAGAGAGATAATTACGAGAATCAAGCCCGGATCTTAGAGGAGAGCCTTAACTTTTTAAAGACATGTCTGTCTGAAAAGGTGCAGGAAATTGCAAGAGCTTATGAGAGTAGAGATGCCAGTGAGGCACAGCTTATTGACACTCTAGAAGAGCTGAGATTGGCAAGGCTAGAATCTCAGCTGCAGATGCAAAGGTTGACAGAGGGTATATCTGCATCTGATCTAAAACTACAGCAGCTTTTCAAAGATCTCCAAGAGAAAGATACAGAGATAAAGGCCTTGGTGTCGCACCTAGAGAGCATGGATAGCAGTTTCAATGCCTTGAGGATGGAAAAAAAATCTTTGTTGGAGGAGAGAGAGCTGCTCAAGGAGTCGGTAAGTGCCTTGCAAGGGAAGACAGAAATGCTTCTGCTGGAGATTTCAAATGATAAGTCTACTATTAAGCAAGTCTGTGGTTGTTTGGAAGAAAAAGAATTGCAGCTTGCACTAAAATCACAACAGGTCAAAGATTTACAGCAGATGCTTGAAAATTCTGATTTAGCTAAGCAGAATTCAGGTTCTGAACAAAAATTGAGGGAGCTGGAGGAAAACCTTACAGAGCTTACAGCTTCCCTGCATGACAAAGAAGAAAAGCTATGTGCCTCCGAATGGGCAGTGCAGCAGTTGGCCAATGAAGTTGACAAGGCTAAGAAAGGATTGGTTCTTAAAGAAAAAGAAGAGGCACTGTTCCACAATAAATGTTCTAATGCAGAAACACGTTTAAAGGCGAAGGCACAGGAGCTTCTGGAGATGGAAGGTTATCTGCAAAGTCTAAAGAAAAGACATACTCAGAAGCAGTTCGAAGTTGAAAAACTCAGTCAAGCAGTGGAAAGGTTGGAATACCGGGACACAGAAATGAAAAGGGAGAAGCAGGAATTGATTTCTCAGTTAGGAAAGCTTGGCCAAATGCTTGAAGACAAGACTGCAGATTTTTCTCTTTCTCAGACACAGCTTAAGACAATGTTGGAAAAGGAGACTGCGATGGAAGAGACAATCCAGAGCCTGAAGTCACAGCTTGCTGAAGAATCTCGAACATCATGTGAACGGAAATCTGAATGCATGTTGTTGGCTGAGGAGCTCCAAACGACAGAACTTCAGCTTAAGTCAGGCATAGGGCAACTCAAGGATGCAGAGAGCAAGTTGGAGCAACTAGAGCACAGTTTCCAGGACCAGATTCAAAAACTCCAGGTCAAGCTATCCGAAAAAGAAGAAGAGTTGATGTTCTGTTCCTCTAGGCAGCATGGCTACGAAATGGAGCTGCAAGCTGCTCTCAAGGAGACAACAATTCAGAAAGAGAGATGCTGTAGATTGTCAGAAATAGTTGCAGAAAAAGAGAGCCATCTAGAAGATTTGCAGCTTAAACTTCAAGTTCTGCAACAGGATGCCGCGACACAAACAGAGATGGTTGAGCAAAGGGAGATAGAGCTAACCCAAGCCAATGAGGAGCTATGTTGCTATGTGGAGAAGGAGAGTGAGCTTAATGAGAAGGTTTCATCCCTCAGCAGCCAGCTTTATGGGGAACACCGACACCATGAGGAGACGAAATTGGAGAGAGGAATGCTCAGCCACAAACTTGATAGAATGACCACTCAACTGGCAATGGCTAGTGAAGAAGAAAAACAGCTCAAAGGTAGGCTTGAGAAAATGCAGAGTTTGATTACTGAGAAGGAACTTTTACATGATGAGCTAAGGAGCCTTAGAGAAGAGCTGAATGACGCTTCAAAAACATTACAAGATAGGGAGGCAAAAATGCTAAATTTGGAAGAGGCTTTAAAAAGATCAGAGCTGCAATTAATGCAGGTGAAGGATTTTGTTGCCAGAAAGGATGAAGAAATTGGACAGGTTTTGGGAAAGCTGACTTGTGCAGAAGGAGAGACCTTAGAATTGAAGGAGAGGATCCACTACCTGGAGGAAGATCTGCAGAAAACAATGATTGACTTGAAAACTGAGACCCAGAAAGTAGAATCATTGGGGAAACTGAATGCCTTCCTTGAAGCAAAAATAAAGCAAGGATGCCAGACATTTGCAGCTGCCGCAAATGATAATGAGGCGATAAAGGCAGAACTAGGACATGCTCTGCAGATGATCGTTGGCTTGAATGTTCAACTTGAGGCACGTGATGATAAGGGGAGAGCCACGGAGGCCAAGTTGGGCAAACTTATTGCCTTGTTGAAAGATATGGTATACAGATTGAGAAGAAATGAAATCGAGGGACTGGGGTCATTCAAGTCGGTGCTAGTTGAAAATGAACAAAACCATATTGGTGCCAGCATGGACATGAAAGTTCAGACACGAGAGGATGCAAACATGGAGGAAAACAGCATCAATGGAAATACAAGCATTATTCCAATGTCCATGGATTTAGACGAGTTTCAAGGATCAACTATACTGGCTCTGGAACTGCTGGTGAAAGATTTAGAATCAGAGTATCAAAGAATAAGATGCAAAGAAGCAGCTATTGTTGAGGAGTTTAAGTCAATGCTTGCCACAAAGGAGATAAAATTTCAGGAGGCGATAGCTCAGGTTGAAATTGACTGTGTCAAGTGGATGGGAGAGCTCCTAACTGCACAACTGGGACTTGAAGAGGAGATGAGGATGATCTTGTCATTGGGTTATCCAGCTGCTGAAGACTTGTGTTTAGCAGTGTGGAAAGAAAAGTATGAAGGTTTGTGTCTCGAGATAAAAGCTGCTATGAGAGAGATGAATCAGGTCAATGATAATTGGAAATTGGTTGCCGAAGCATATAGAGAAAATAAGCAATCAATGAATGAGATGATAGTTTCCATGACAAAGGATCTTCATAGCATGCGGTCCAAACTCCAGCAAGAAGAGCACATGACACTCTCTTGGTCAGAACTCTCGACAGCGGCACTACAGGAAGAGTTGTCACTGTTGAAAGAAGCAGTAAGTTCTTCCATTTGTGAGGTTGAGCTTAAAAGATCTGAACTTGCAGGTGCAGCCATGACCCTGAAACAGTTAAAGAGTGACCTTCAGGAAGAGGCTGAAAAGGCAAACTCTGCGCAGGGGCAGATTCTTTCTTTCCAACGACTGTTGGGTGTTTCACAAAGTGAGCTGGACAAAGGACATGCCTCGTTGATGAACCTGCAAGTAGAGCTGGAGAAATGGAAAAGAATTGCTGAAGATGCCTGTGAGGACAACAGTAGTTTAAGATCAGAGCTAGAGAGAGCTTTTCAGAAGACCAAAGAGACGAGTAGACTGGTTGCATCCACAGAAGAGGAGAAACATGCTCTTCAAGTAGAGCTGGCTGACTGGAGAGAGAGAGCAGAAGCTGCCACATGCGAAGTTGCAGAGTTGAGAATAAAAGTGGAAAGCATGGATAACGAAAACCGAAGTCTAGAAGTAGAGCTGCAAGAGTGGAAAATAAATGCAGATACTGCAAATGAAGATGCAAGCACTTTAAGGTCGGAGCTAAGGAAGGTACGTGAAACAATCAACGAGCAGTACAGTCAAATCGAGAGCTATGAGAAAGGACAGCAATGTTTCCAAACATTGCTGCAGGACTGGAAAGTAAGAACAGAAGAAGCCACTAAAAGCAGTAGTGCTTTAACTGTAGAGCTTGGGTTGGCTGTACAAGAGATAGGGACTCTGAGAAGGCAGATCGGCAGTTTGGAAATACAAAAGCGGCATCTTCAGGAAGGGCTTGACGAGTGGAAAGGAAAAGCAGAGTCTGTGAGTGAAGAGAGCTCGACTCTCCAGTCGGTGGCCGTCCAGGTCGAAAGGATGGAAGAGGAAAATCAGCGCCTTCACGTGGAGATAGAAGAGTGGAAAGAGAAAGCAGAAGCATTCTATGAGGAGAGTAACATTCTAAGGTCGCAACTTCTAAGGTGCAATCAAGGAGAGCCGGAATTAAGAAGAGTACTGAAGGAAAGGGAAAAGGAAAAGCAAGGGCTTCAAGAGTGTTGTGAAAAGCTGGAGGAAGACCTTGTAAGAGCGGGTAAAATTTTAGGGGAGAGAAAGGCAACAATGGACAGTGTGATGGCCAAGCTGGAGAGCTCCCAGGAATGCAGGATGAGCATTCAGACGAGGTTGCACGAGTTATACAACAATGTGATGATAGAAGATGATGAAGAAGATGACGCAGACATCAGCAGCACGGGAAGAGTTGATGCTGCTGCAGGTCCGCTGTTGCCCACAACAAGAAGCAGCAGTCTTGCAGACACCCATCAACCGCTACTGTGCAGTGCTGCTTCAGCTGCATCGGGATCCACTCACTCTGCTGATGACAACACGTTCGTAGCACCAAGCGTCCCCACTGAGCCTCAACATTACCTGGACCTCTGCGACTCCCTCATCAGGTATGTATGTATCGATGCTACGTGCCCCCCTGGGATGTTTCTTCTATGGATGCATGGCTGCGTATTGAGAAATATGAGGTCCATGTTGACTCTGGATTGTCGATTTATTAGTTTCTCTCTCTGTCTGATCGTCTCTGATCGCGCCTCTCTTTAGATCCTTCGAGAATGTTGTTACTACTGATAAAATAATACAACAGTAGAATACTCTGATAGCAATAACAGAGAACTAATGCAAAACAGAACAATTGCACTTCGATTGAAAGATACAAAGTGATCTCTATAGATCACAGTACAACGATCACGAATGCATTCGGTGCACATGATATATAATGGAGCTCTCCATGTGTTACTCCACGTGATGCTTTCTGAGATGCTAGGCTATGATTATGGTTGAGGGTCGTGGATGACCTGACATACCCCCCTTGAGTCATGAGATGGTGAAAACAGGTTTGAGTTGATTCGTTTATGTGAAACCTTGCTAAGGAATGGTTGATACACCGAGAGAAGATCGGAGCAGTTGGAAACGTGGTCGGGGAAGAGGCTTAGTGAGAATGTCTGCTGGCATATCAGATGTAGGCAGATAATGGACCATCAGAATTTGATCACGTACTTGATCTTGGATGTAATGATAGTGCAAATGGAAATGATTTGTACGTGAATGCAATACTGGATTTTTAGTCAAAGCAATGGTGCTTTGATTATCACACCAAAGAGGTGTGGGAGTGGAATCTGGAAGTTTAGAAAGGTCCTCAAGTAGTCGACGAAGCCAAATGATTTCCCTGGATGCAGCAGAGGCTGCAATGTATTCTGCCTCAGTAGAAGACATTGCAACCACTTTCTGAGGTTTGCTGAACCAACTGATTGCAGTCCCATTGATAAGAAAACAGCATCCAGTGACAGATCGGCCAGTATGAACATTTGTACCCCAATTGGCATCTGAATATGCATGTAGTTCAAATGAAGAGGAGGGCTGGCGTCGGAAAGTGAGACCAAAAGCTTGAGTACCACAAAGGTATCGTAGAATACGCTTGAGCAACTGCCAATGAATGGGAGATGGATTGGAACTATATTGAGAGAGAGAGATGACAGCAAATGCTATATCAGGTCTGCAGCAAACCATAGTATAGAGAAGGCTTCCAAGCAAGCTGCGAAAGGGAAATTGAGGAGAAGTTTGATCAGAAGTGGGAGCAGCAGCATTGAAGATAGAGATGGCACTGGGATCCATTGGAATAGAAGCTGAATCACATTGAGCCATGTTATACTTGGACAGCAAATCACGAACATATTTATGCTGAGAGAGGTGGAGAATACCAGCATCATGATCTCAAAAAATTTCCATGCCCAAGCAATAACCAATCTTGCCGAGATCAACCATGTCAAAATGAGTATGGAGACTATCTTTAACTTGTGCCAAGGTAATGACATCGTTGGCAAAGAGAATAATGTCATCCACATATAGAGTAAGCAGTACAATAGCAGAGGATTCATGAAAAATGTAAAGATTGGAATCTGTAGAGGAGGAGATGAATCCATGAGTGTGGAGATAAGTGTCAATTTTCTGAAACCAAGAACGTGATGCTTGCTTCAGTCCATAAAGAGATTTGAGAAGACAATAGACATGCTGTGGACGAGAAGAGTCCTCATAGCCCGGTACTTGAAGCATGTAAATTTCTTCCTGAATGTCACCATGCAGGAATGCCGTTTTTACATCCATCTGATGGATATGAAGGTCCTCTTGTGTAGCATAAGCAAACAAAACTCGAATGGTACTTAGCTTGACAACTGGAGAAAAAGTCTCAAAATAGTCGAGGCCGGCAACCTGAGAATACCCTTTGGCCACTAGTCGAGCTTTGTATTTAGAGAGAGAGCCATCTGCATGAAATTTCTTTTTGTATATCCACTTGCAAGGAATTGGTGACCTCTGAGGTGGTAATTCAGTAAGCATCCAAGTGGAGTTGCAAATGAGAGAGGCATATTCTTCGTCCATAACTTTTTCCAATGTTGTGCTTCTGGGCCATTGATAGCTTCATCAAATGAAGCTGGTTCGGGTCCATTGTCAAGATGACAATAGGCTTGAGCTTAAAACCGAGGGCACTCTCCTGCATAAAAATTTCGGGCATTTTCGATTACCTTAGCAGATGGTTTTCGTGATCGAGGAGGAAGACGACCAGGTGGTATAGCATCGGGCTCTACTAGGAGAAGATCATCCATGTCACAGTAAACATCATTAAAAGCATCATGAATAGGGGAAGAAGAATCTGTTGCTGAACTTAATGGAATGGAGGAGGAGGCTTCAAATGAATCAAGTGAAGAGGAAACATCAGAGGAAGCCTGGTCAAGGATTCAGCATGAGCTATAGGAGTGTCAGAATGAGATTCCTCAGGCAACAAAACATCATCACCGTTCATGGCAAGATCAGGAAGATCATCATTACCAATGAGCTGAATGTCATGAAGTTCATTACCAGATGGAATAGCACGACCGAGAGGTATGCTTGGAAATTCAAAATGGGAAGACTCATCACGACCATGCATTGTACCTGGAAAAATATTTTCAGACAATATAACATCAGTGCTTAGGATCATGTGCACTGCAGAAGGATCCCAAAGCTTATAGCCACATTGGTTTGTAAGATACCCAACAAATATGGCTTTGTGGCTGCGAGGATCAAACTTTGAACATTGTGAAACCGGTATCTTAGCAAAAGCCTGACAACCAAATACTCGAAGTGTGGAGACATCAGGTTTGGAACCATGCCACTGTTCATAGGGAGTTGAATTGGATAATGCTACAGTGGGTAATCGATTCTGCACATAAATGGCTGTGTGAACTGCCTCTGCCCAGAAACTTGCATCTAGATGACTTTCCACCAACATGGTTCGAGCTGCATTATTGGAAGTTTGAATTTTTCTTTCAGCGACTCCATTAAGCTGTGGAGTATATGGTATGATGAGTTGGCGCTGAATGCCTTCTTGTCGATAAAACATCTGGAAATCATGAGCAAGATACTTCCCCCCCATTATCTGATCGTAATACCTTGAGCTTTCTACCAGTTTGCAGCTTTGCCATGCTTTTGTACTGTTGGAAGCATTGAAATGCTTCTGATTTTGTCTTAAGAAAATAAACTTCTGTCCACCTACTTGCATCATCAATAAAGGTCATTTCGTACTTGCTGCCTCCTTTAGAAAGAATTGAAATAGGTCCACATAAATCAGAATGTACTAAATCTAGAACATTTGTAGAACGAGGATCATGACGATGAAAAGAGCGTCTGGAATGCTTTCCGATGATACATGATTCACATGCTCCCAACCTTGGACTTTCAGCAAGTTCTAAGCCATTGACTAACTGTTTCTTGTGCATGTGACGAATAGTTTTGAAGTTCACGTGAGCCAGACGCTTGTGCCATGTATCAGTGTTGCTTGTGCTTGTAGCTAAGAAGACAACCTTTTGAATCTCAGAGGTATCCGTCAGTAAATACAATGAATGACGACGTATACCTTTAGCTACAAGCTCTCGTGTGTCTTCCTGGTGAATGAGACATTCATCTGCTGTGAATTCAACTGACATGCCCATATCTGTCAACCTTGCTATTGAAATAAGATCTCTTTTTACTTTTGGAACATAAAGAACTCCACACAGTTGAAAAACATCACCAGTGGCTGACTGAAATTCTACATCACCTATTCCTTCAATATAATGTTCAGTGTCATCACCCATTTGAACTGTTCGTTTTGAATGATAGTGCTTGAAAGAAATGAACCAATCAGAATGAAACGTCATATGCTGATTTGCCCCAGAATCGAGAATGAGATTTTCTATTGCTTGTACCTTTGATGGCTGACGTGAAGACGGAACCTCCTGAACATTGTGCATGCGAGGTTTGTCAAATGAAGAAGAATTGATAGTCAGCTCCTTGACTCGTTTCTCCAAATCAGCAAGCTTTCGTCTGCATTCAAATTCTAAGTGTCCATCTATGTTGCAATAGTGGCACTTGCCTTTCCGTCGATTGCTTCTGAAGTTCGAGGGAGATCTCTGCATTCTTTCACCAAGAATTGGCTGGGGACCTTGTGTCACTTTCACTGCTTGAAGACTGCATGCCTAGGTCAACTTTCATCATCTCTTCTTCAAAGAGAGCATCCGCAATTTGTTCCCAAGTAAGCCCTTTATTTGCCATCAACGTACTTCTTACGCTATGCCATGAACTAGAAAGCGATTGGAAAAGCTTAAGCTTCTGTTGCTCAAGAGGAACCTTGTATGCATCGCCACAACATGCCAGCTGATCAAATAAATCCTTCATGTCCCGAACATGAGCACGCAAGTCCTTTCCTTCAGTATATCGCAGATTTTCCAGCTTGTGGAAGATATGAAGTATCTTCATCTCCGAATGCTCCTTGTACCGTTGGATGAGCCACTCCCAGAGTTCAGCGCTCAAATCGAAGGTACTTCCAAAATGATTTCTCTTTTGAGGCTAAGGCCAATTGCTGCCAAAGCCTTGTCCTCCCGAGTCTGCCAAGCTTTCTTTTCAGCTTCAACAGTTGGCTTCTGCTCCGTGCCAGACACAATCGAGTAATATCCTTCTCCTTTCAAGTACAGGATCATCATGCGTTGAATCCTGTTCCATCAAACACAGGAACAAGTCGATGGACTGATGTTGACGTAGCAGTCGACATCCTAGCCTGCTCTGATACCAATGATGAAACAATACAACAGTAGAATACTCTGATAGCAATAACAGAGAACTAATGCAAAACAGAACAATTGCACTTCGATTGAAAGATACAAAGTGATCTTTATAGATTACAGTACAACGATCACGCATGTGATCTTCTCCTAGAATATAGGATCTAATGCATTCGGTGCACATGATATATAATGGAGCTCTCCATGTCTTACTCCACGTGATGCTTTCCGAGATGCTAGGCTATGATTATGATTGAGGGTCGTGGATGACCTGACAACTACTCCCTGTCTCTCTCGTCTGTCTGATCATCTTTGATTGCCTCTCTCGCTAAATTGTCGATGTCTTTTCTCTCTGTGGTCGTCTCTGATTGCCTCTCTTAGTGTGAGTAAGAATAAATCTCTCATTGACCTTCCCGTCTTTAGAAGACTTTAATAAACACACACACACTCTCTCTCGTGCTCATACTTGACTACATTTACGCTTAATTGCCCAGTATTGTCCGTCTCCTCAATGCTTTTCTGAGTCCTTGTTGCTGAATTTCTCCCCAAAATCTCGCTTGTGCTAACATGTCGGTGAACATGCAGGAGACATGCTCGCTTGGAAATGCAATTGGAAAATTTGAACACGTACGTTGCGCTTTTCTCCCTCTTTCATCACTATCACTTTGTGCCATGCTGTCCAGTTTTCTCAATTGTTATGAGCGCTCATTGTCTTATTGGAGAACTTTGCAGGAAATATGCGAGATTGCAGAAAAGCCAAGCAGAACACTCCCCGTCCCCGTCCTCCTCCCCCTCCTCTGCTACTAAGGATAAGACTGGGATGGAGATGGAGGCCGAGACCAAGAGTACCACAAAGAGCAGTATCAACAGGAAACGGCGTGGGACAAAAGTGGATAATCAGGAAAGGGCTCGAGATGAGAGAAAGCCTTTTGAAGCACTTGTTGGGCAAGGCAACTGCAACCCCTGTGCCCAGAAGGCTGTCTGCAAGAGGCGACGACGTAGCAACTGCGGCAGCGAGAATCACCAACCTCATCATTTTGGGGTGGACTAATCTCTCCAAAAAATCGCCGCTACGAAGTCTTTCATTATGATATAAATAAATGCATTGATTTGAATAACGTTATGTTTGTCCCGTAAATAGTAATGACATTTGGATTTGACTTCAAGAAAATTTTATACCATTCCAAAAGGAAGAATGGTTGTTGTTAACAACTTACACAATCAAGGGGATCAAACTATAGTAACAAATTAGCTAAGGATTTGATATAGAAATCAAAAATGAATTATTGTAATGCTAACTTTTGAGTGTTAATGGAGCCTCTTGTTGGTTAGAAATATGATTCTAAGGAAGAGTAGGAGCTTGCTTCCTACCATTGAGTTAAATGGAATCCACATTCATCAAGTCTTAGTGAATTGGCAAGAAATAAGGTTTACATGTTCATGGATTAATTAACAAGTGTTTTGAGCAAAATAACAACTAACTTGGTGATTGCATCTAGTACTTCAAACCACTATTGATAATGGGGAATAGATAGTTGCAATATAGGGCTTTTGCCATTTGCATGTGTAGTCCATTCCGTGGAAGAAAATCATAGACAATCAGTGTTTTGAGCAAAATAACAACTAACTTGGTGATTGCATCTAGTACTTCAAACCATTGTCGATAATGGGGAATGGATAGTTGCACTATAGGGTTTTTGCCATTTGCATGTGTAGTCCATTCCGTGGAAGAAAATCATAGACATTTAGTGTTTTCTAAATGATGCTAAATGATAACATATCAAAAGATCCTAGCTATAGCTGATTGGAGTTTTGAAGTAGAAACAAAAGCACTAGCCACATGGACTTCAATAACTAATAACATATATCACCATGTTTATACATGTTGGTGCATACATATACATTGTAATAGTTGGAGAAGGATTGTTCAAAATAGGTTTTTGTCAAGAGTGAAAAGTACTTAAGTACAAAGATAATTAAGGCATAATTTAGCACAATATTTGCATGCATTTCAAGGTCTCCAATGATTTATTTCTTGTGCTTCGTTTCAACAATTGCAATTCTCAAGATGTTAGAGTTTCCAACTTGTAAAACCCAATTGATCAAAGTTTCCAACCTCTCAAAGCATTGATCACCAACGCAGCCTTGACAAAGTGCTCTCTATTTATTTTCCCATGTTATACTTAGTGAGAGTTCTCAAGTCTAAAACTTTGGGAATGTGTGATTAATAAGGTTTTGAAATGTGCAAATTAAGAGGTCAAAACTTACGTTTCCTTAATTATTGGATCCCAAAGAAGCAAGTCTTTTGGTTTACACAAGTTTTGGGTTTCTTATTGGCCCTACAAGGGTCTATGGAAAGTTTGATCTTTTGTGTAGATGTTGGTTTTGTAGTGGAGATA
Organism: Dipteris shenzhenensis; assembly: GCF_047967505.1. Taxonomy (NCBI): domain Eukaryota; kingdom Viridiplantae; phylum Streptophyta; class Polypodiopsida; order Gleicheniales; family Dipteridaceae; genus Dipteris; species Dipteris shenzhenensis. The sequence continues at coordinate 5,276,488 of NC_141601.1, read as the reverse complement.
GTCATGTTGACTATTTAGTGGCTAATTAGTTATTAACTAGAGTGCTTGGCCAGCTGGGCTCTTGATGAATACTTCTCTCTTTTGCTATCTTGTTGAGGTTCACATGAGTCACGTTGTCAGAAATGATGCAGAAGATTGATGTTCAATTGCATGCAACCTTTTCTAGAGATTTCGTTATCATCCAGTCCTGCTTGCACTTGATGTTGTTCATGTCGACAGTAAAATGTAGTTTTTCTTTTTTTTGGAGGAAGACAAATTTCTATTCTTTGCACTGTAAGCAAATCTATTGTCATTCCACTTCGAGCGAAAGACGGGGAGATGTATTTCAGAAATGTATAAACAATAAATCAAAACCAAATTGAGCCAGAAGCATGCAACTGTGACAGGAAAAATCCAAACCCAAAGTTGCATTGCATGTACGACAAAAGTTCGAGCACCATTTGCAACTTCATTGGATCCCTTTTTTCGAAGGCGCAAATGTTTTTTTTTTGGGTCAAATTATGTTCCTACGCTTTAGGAAATAGTATTTCCGCGCTCTGGCCGGATGGCCCTCGAGCGTGTTGTAACCTAATGGACCTACTGTGTTGTGGCTCCTTATGTAGTACTGCTCTAAAGTTCGTGCTTTGTCTACAGTGTCTGTTGTTTCCAAAACTTTGATTTCGAAATTTTCTTCGAAGGGCTTGTAACGCTGCAAGTCCTCTTTCATTTTCGCCGGTGGTTTTTTATTGTGTTGTTTGATCCTCCGCGGTAGGTCCATCGTGCTCCCTACGTATTTTCTGTTGTTGGGCTTGCACGTAATGCAGTAGACGACGAGGCTCGCACGATTCCCTTGCGCGGGCGCTTCAGTGGAGGCTCCTCCATCTCGAGGCTCGCGTCTTTCAATGTCGTACCTGCGTAAACATTGACAATTACGTTAGTCATCGAGGTTTTCGGACTTTTTTTTCCCGTTTGAGTTCCATAATAGAATGCATTTATTTACTTGCCCTGGTTTTTCTCTGTTGGCGTGAAAGGATCGTTTCCAATCCGAAGCGCTCCTCGTATTAGTCCATGTCGAAAATATACATAAGCTTCTCCATTGTCGTCACCGGGTGCGTCGCGTCGTGCGTCCCTCCAAATTGTTCCATGAATTGTTCGAGTATAGCCGTTGCTTGATCGCGCGTCGTGTCCCTCAGCAACTCCAAGGATACATTGTACCCGTAATGCACAGCTCGCACGCATATGCTGTGATCCCTTTCGTCTTCGTGTCTAGTAGCTTCTGCCCCTCCAAACTTTCCATCATCCTATCGGTCTCATCGAACTCAATGTCAAGCTCGACAAGGATCTCTTTGAGGAGTCCTGCAGGAGAAGTGCAATCCATGATGAGTTTGTTGTTCTTGCAACTCGTTAATTCTTTTTCTCAATTGTTGCGGTTTTTTTTAATTTTCGGAAGCATTACGCACCATTTGCGAATCTCAAGCCTCCCAGCTGTCTTTTAGCTGGCAAACGCCTATTGCAGTTGTCAATGAAGTCGCGTAGTTCCGCATACGTGTTGAAGCCATTGATGTAAGCTCCTGGACATTCTCCTGCATTGTTTGCTAGCCGGAATTGCTTTGTGGTTAGGAAGAACCTCCTCTTTGCTGGTGGAGGTTTTGTTGCCTTCGCGTTGCTTTTGTATAGCTCAAATAGCTGCTTGCAGGCACGACTTATTACACCGTCTTTTCAAATGAGCTGTCTTTTTAAATCTTCAAGAAAAAAAGATTCTTTCATGCTGGTGGAATTTACCTTGTCTGCGTCCATGTCTTATGCTGCAATGTCCCGAGCTTTCTGATTCTCTGCACCTGTTCTCGACAACAGACAAGATATTAAAACCATTTTCCTTGCACGCATGTTTGACGTAACATATTCATGACTTGCCTCTGCCTTTTTCAATCTCTGGTAGTGAATACCTTTATGCGCGTGTTTGTGTTGTCAGCTGTGAGAACTATCGTGGAATTGGTCTGAATATGTCTGGATGTGGGCAATGTAGTATGCGCAGCCTCGTTCTCTCGGTCACTCTAGACAACATCACGTATGCTAGGCCAGGGGCAAACACTCCTCGAAATATGAGCAGCGCTTTGTTGGATATGGTTGCGCCTTGGGATTTGTGTCCCGTGATAGCGTATGCTAGGGTTAGTGGAAATGTGGACTTGTGGAACCATTTTCCATTTATTGCCTTCCGCTGATGCTTCGAGCGTCGTAATGTGAGCACGGTCGCTGTTGTCTCCACGACGACAGTGATATCGTTGATTTCTCCCCTGCTAGTTGCATTGATGCTCTTGATTTTGCACATTGCTCCATTTGCGGCACCTATTGCGAGGTTGATGTTTTCCATTATCATTGCCTTCGCCCCCACGCAAATTTTTCCTATCTCGTTGAAGCTTTTGTCCTCCAACCATTCTTTGAGAGCTGGTTCGCTCGCGGCGTTACTGTGTATTTGAACATGCACAATCATCTCGGAAGTGTTGAATTTCTCCACAAGCTCATCGTTGAAGGTAGCGACATCGACTCTGTGCGTGCAAATGATGGTTGTTTCGGCATCGATGAAGTGGCATGCACCTTCCTTGTCGACAATGCACTGCCCCAAACAGTCGGAAATCTCGTCAGTTGTGGGCGTCCTGAGTCTTATGGTATGCAAGAATGCCAGGAACGGCATGTCTCGTGCATGTTGCACCGAGAATTGCATGTGGTACATTTTCGTTGCAGGCCAGTGCGCGGAGGACGTGATGTGGCACGGCTCGCAGAGATCCTCGCGGTGTTTGCAGACTGGCGGTAATTGCGCCAGGTCACCAAAAATTATGAGCATTTTGTGTCTGAATGGCTCATGCAATGTGCCATTAGTGACATTGACGATTTGTCTTACCACGAGATCGAAAGTCATCCTTGTTAGCATGGACATCTCGTCAATGATGATCGCGTTGGCTTCCTTGATTGCGAGGTGTCGCTCATCCGTCTCATGGATGTTCAGTGGGTACTGACTGCTGCGCACAGGGATCTTGAATTGGTAGTGTACAGTGGTTGCAATCCCGCTCAGCCGCGTCGCAGCTGCCCCTGTTGATGCACAGAGTATTGCCGTTTTGTTTTGTGCTACCAGATGCGAAACATAGTACCGTATCAAGAAGCTTTTGCCGCTACCTGGTGTTCCACAGACAACGTGTAGCCCCGATCTTGTTGAAGCCAGGCTTTCGAAGACTCTTTGTTGTTCTAAGTAGTCAATGCGGCATTGGCGATGGTGCGAAACTCGGCCATTTTTTCCAACATCCTCGCGCGTGTTGGCCCTTCGACGGTTTGCTGGTCGATGTTAGGCGCTTCCATCGGGCAGTCTCGGATGATCGCAACCTTTTGCAATATCATATTGATCAACTGGTCCGTGTGGTCAGTCGCTAGCAAGTTCCTTTGCGTGTATTCGGTCACATACATCTCGAGGTCCTCGTTGCTCAATATGAGGCCGCGCATTTGGCATTCGACAAAGTAGGATCCAGCTGTGTTGGCAGGTGATATGAGCTCCGTTTCATTCCTGAAGCTGAGTTTTCGCAAGAGCACGTTGTAGAAGTACCCCTCTGGTTGATGTCCAGGGTGGTAGTCAGTGAATCTGACTACTCACTCACATTTTGCCATCCTGTTGCCGAAGAGGTCAAGACCGACCGTTCCACGTTGCGTTTCCTTGGGCTTTCGGATCACATATTGCCTATGGTAATCGTAGAACGTGCTATCCTCGATGACGCTCGGTTTCCCGCAGTATATGTCGACCGGGTGCAGGGTGACGTTTCGCGAGACGATGCGTTGTCTTAGAGATGGTGGCGAGGAGTCGACATAGTGAACGGTCTCGCTCCTTGTGATTGTTGGTATCTGCATGCAATTTAGCGCGGCCTCTGTTAGAGAGGTTGGTTTTGATAGGAGGCTCGCGGCGATGAGTTTCAGCTTTACTTCGTCGAGATGTTGCAACCCCAAACGCGAGGCGTCTTCTGAACGAATGTTCAGTTTGCCCATTGGTTCAGATTTCATCGCGTACTTGAGGAGGTAGTGAGAGATTGAAGAGTTTGTCACCCGCTGTATGTTCATGTGCGCACCCCACAAGAGTAACACGGAAGGTTGGTAAGGGACGACGTTTCGGTGCTCATGTCCCGGCCGGTAATACAACCAACGTTGCGTCAGAGGGTCGAGGATGGGTTCATATTTTGGCTGTGTTGCGAAAGGGAAGCCGTGCTTGCAACTGTGGTGTGACGGTCCGACGTAGCACGCTTTCCTGCATACGTGCAATTGCTTCCTGAGAACTAGTTCTCGTAGCCTTGTGTTTCGAGGATCCAGGGCCTCGTCCCTGGGGACGTAAGCCGCAATCTCATTTGCAATTCGCTGACGGTCATCATGGTGGACCCACAATATGACATGGGCGTGTAGGGAGCCCCTGTTTTGTATCTCATAACGAACGACATGGTGTTGTATTCGGCCAAGCAGACCGTCGGATGAAAGCAAATGCTTGCGCATGAACATGTGGAAGCGTGCGTGGAAAAGTGCCACGCATTCAACAGGACAGTCCTTCCAAGTGAATTGCACATTATAATGTGTTGCGATGCTCTCGATCACATTAATTTCTTGCCACCGTGTATCGGTGACCTCGTCTGCAGTGAATGTCAGAAAGAAATCTGGGAGGCCCCAAGCATCGACCATCGTTACGAGGTCCTTCAGTTGCCGTCGATGCCACGATGGGGACCCCGGCATTGTTGATGGCATGCTGTAGCAAAGCATGTGTCTCATTGCGTCTTCATCGGTCGTGGCAGGGTTGGCTTTCCTATATTGGTCGATGTCTCGTTGCAAGCATGTAGAGTTGCTTGAATTGGCAATCATCACTGCCTGTTTTAACTGGAACATGATCAACAGGTACGGCTTGTAGAGCGTGTAGATAGAGAATAAGGTGCATATTCTCATTTTCACATAGTTGCTGAACTGTATGCAGCCATCATAGTAGCCTCGTGAGAAACCTTTCCAATATTACCTCTTACCAATCCCCGTTGTTTGTTCAAGAGATAGATCTTTATATTAAGAATGGAGTTTTTGAAGGAAAAGTTTTGAACAAGTATGGTACTTATATGTTGCAAAATGTCACATATCCAAAAGCTCTCAAAGTTGACCTAGAAGAGATAGAAAGGGTATTGGATGCATAACTTTGCATATAGATGAAGTTTAGTTTGTCGATTTTATCAAGACTTTGAATGTTGGGGATTGTGTTCGTGTGGTTAATTTCTCTGTGTGAAGAATGTGAGGAATGATGGAGGGACTTTGGATTATACTTTGACATTTGATCCCTCTACTCGTCTCCAAAGAATCCCAAACTTTTTTGTAGAGTTATACTTCCTTCCTGAACATTCCATCTCTAAGCATAAGGAAACATGCAAGGACTTGATTAATAAAGGTGAGGGTAATCAATTGCCATTGGCTACCTTGGCTATCCATTATCAAGTTGGGGACCTCCTTCAAGCAAAGAGATGAGCTTATAATAGGTGATGGGCATTGGCTAATGATCTTATCACTGTAAGTTATTCTGATATCATTTCTTTAATCAATTATTTACCGTTGCACTTATCATATATTAACTTGAAACTTTTGCATTTGATAGCTTACTTTCTGGAGCAATAGAAGGTCAGACTATTTAAAGGTTGCATAACATTTTAAAACCTTTGGAGAATGTCAATTTGTGTTACAAAATGTTGGTGTTAAGCGCAATACACAGCCTATTGCTCTTAATATGTTAGATGTTACAATTATAGCACTAATCAAGGATCCTTCTCTGGTAGCTAAGTTGTCAAGGGTTTTTTCTTACCCATATTCAGCAAATTGGGAATGGCAATCAGGTTTGTAACATTGCAACATGCCATTTCCTAATACCTCTTTTCATTACATTCTGAGTCATCCACAAATATAAGGAAAGTCAATGTAAAAATCATATGTATATTAATCTATGCTATTACAACAGATTGTTTCATATTGTTTGGCATACAAATAAAAAAACAATCTGTTTGAAGGTAGTAATTTTTCAAAGATTTTAGTTTCTCTTTCTATAGGTAATAGGATCTTTGATAGTACATGGAGTTAATTCTACTCTTTTATGAGTCTGTTTGTGGAGTTTGTAAGGAGGGGAAAATATCTTGACAGTTGGATAAGGTGTTTTGTATGTCTTGTGACAAATATACAACCCTTTTGAAGATACCTAATCAAAGGTGTGATTACTACAGTTGATGGTGCAGAAATAGAAGTCACATTGAAAGATGCCATGGTGGACAAAGTGTTACAACTACCTTCTCCATTCATTCAGTTGCTAGATGAGAATACTCAATATTTGATGTCTCAATTTTTCAGTAAGGTGGAAGGACGTTTCTTAACCAACATGTTTGGCATGGTTACTGGCTTCATTCCTTCGAAGAATGAACTTGATTAAGAGCTTATGTCTTAGCATCTACTTCATATGTACTTTTAGTTTTCTTGGATGGTATAAATTCCCAAGAGGTTTTCCAATTCCTACAGCCTTGTTGTATTTGCTTGTAGCAGTTTTTATCATAATATAAAAAGCCTTTGGAATTGCAGTCAATTATTTTGCACATCTTTATACTTTGAATTTGCAGTTCAATTTATGTTGTTATCTTCTTATTTACAGCATATCAATCTAACTTTGTTAACTATTTTGAGGTTTAAAAATAATTAAACAGTGCAAAAACATTGTCTATCTTTTGTTTTATCATACTTTCAATTTTATCTTTTTTCAATGACAATAAAATGTACAAAAATAAATCATTAAGTTAAATTTCTGACTTTTTAGCATTTGTTCTTATTGTGAAAGAATAATTGCTTCAGTCAATCACAAATTTATTCAAATTTGTGAAGTACTTTGTTTCTCATTCTATTTCGGAAACTTTTTGGAAAATCAATATGGATGTACAAACATCATGTGCAGATTTTGACTTGATATCCTCTTTTTATAAACTTTATCCTCAAGACAAGTGCATTTTCTTATGCATAAGTTATTCTCTTAATTTTCATGTAAGCACAAATACAATTAGAGATGTAATAAAAAGAATGAGGAACAACATTGAAAAGGAGATAAGCAATGCAGTAATTGAAAGGAATGAAAGTATTGAAAGTACAATACATAAAAACTTATACCCAGGTATAAACACAATGGAAGATTATTTCCAACTACTTGAAGATAAGACAATCTTGGTCTGTCCTTTGGACACAATGCTATACAAAACCATTGTGGAAATTTTCAATTTCAAAATCGAGATTTATCACAACAACAACAATAAGACCAATTATCAAAAGTACACAAGTAGTTCCAATTCAAAGCTAAATGAGCTTCAAGTAGTCATTCACTATACACAAATGTATGTTTTTCCATGCAAATTCGTAAAGAATTTAATAAAAAGAAAATTTGGACAATGGAGTTGGAGTCTTTTTTAACTAATGCAATCATTGCAAATCCAAAACGTAGTTTGAGAGACATAAGTCATTCTTTCAAGAATATGTATCCTTCAACTAGCATGTCTTTGCATACTATTATTGCAAAAGTGAGAGATTTAAGCAAATATGTTCTTGACACAAAAGTGGAATCAAAACATAGTGATGGGGACCATATTCAGCATGTGCTACACTCATTTGAATGTGATGAGACAAATGGAGAAACATCAAAAGCAAAATCTCGAAAAAGGAAAAGAAAAATAGTTGTTGATGAAAAATATTAACAAAAATGAATATTATTTTTTGTTTGGAAAACCTTCAAAAGGAATAGTTAAGTACCTAGATGCAATAAAAGATACACCTTCTTTTGAGTGCTTCTCATGCGAGAGAATTCTATTTAGAAAACAGACTATATTTTTAAAGAAAGACATCTTCAAATGGATACAAGACAAACAACAACATTGTGATGTGACATTTCAAACAAAAATTTTACGTGTTTGCAAGGAGTGTCACTACTTTATTGCAAGAAACAAGCTACCAAAATATTTCACACCTACACAAATTCATGTTAACAAACATATTCTTGAAGTCTCTATATTAAATGATATTGAAGAAAGGCTTGTTTCACCACGTATAGCATTTACATAAATAAGAGAACTATCTTTTGATGGACAATTAGGAATAAAAGGTAGTATAGTAAATGTAATGGCTAACACTTAAAAAATACAAAACATATTGCCACGTTTCGTGGATGAAGAGGCTAACATGTTAATTGGAATTTGAAAAAAATTTGGAATATAAGTCATCATATATGATTAGACATGTTCGACCAAATATTTTAATGAGTGCAATGTTTAAATTGATCGACACTTCATTATACAAATCTAACAACATTGTTTTAAATAACGAATGGTACAATCCTTTAAACATGTTAAAACAACAACAACCTCATGAAGATGAAACACATTATGAAGAGATAGAAAATAATAGCGAGAAGGACATTGAAACAGACACATTAATTCATAATCTCACCTCATCCGAACAAGTATTGGACTACCAATCCACAATTCAATTCGTTGCACCATGCGAGAATAATAGACCATTGGGACTATTCCAAAAAATATCTTACCTCTGGCAATCAAACATTGATATACAATTCATCATGGATCCCTACGGAGTAGCATCTTATTGCGCATCTTACATCACAAAGGTTGACAACACCATAACAAAAAGCTTGCAAGATACCATGAAGGAATGTATGCTAGATGGCACAGACACTCAAAGTAGATTGAGAAAATTAGGAAATGCTTTCTTACATGCACAAAAAATGAGTGCACAACTAGCTTCTTTCATTTCATTGTCCTTACCATTGCACAAAGCATCACAAGAATTTCAATTTATTAACAAAAATGAGCCTAACAACAGAGCTTTAATATTAAAAAGAAAGAATCAACTACATAAGTTGGAGGAAAGCTCAAAAAAAATTGATTGTTTATCAATCATAGACACTTACACAAAGAGACAAGGTATGGAATATGTGTGCTTAGCATCATTCGCTGCTAAGTACAACCACACCACCTCAGGTTCAAAGTTGAGGAAGAAATTCAAAATTATAAGGTTTGTCAAATTCAACAAGGTCCAAGATCCCATTTACTACTACATAGAGAACGTGTTACTTTATCGTTTATTTAAAGAAGATGAGGTAAGTCCTCTCAACACCTACAGATCATGGCAAGCAGCTTATAAAGCTAATGAAGACACTATTCTTCAAAATTTCAACAAGTTCAACTACAACTACAACAATTTGCTACAAGAAGGAATTAGCATTGAAGATTTGAGAACAATAGAGCTCCTACAAGGAAGTGCATGCAATGAAGAGGTAGAAAATATGTACAACAATTATGATATTAGATTAGATATGCCACCAATTTAAAAAAATCCACGTGTAGACAACTTCATAATACAAACAAAACAAATCATTGTTCTCCCTAATGAGGAATACTTCATGCATATTAGAAGCCTTAACATGGAGCAAAGATAAATATCTGATGACATTCTTCTACGTAAACGAGTACGTCCAAAAGAAAGAATAAATTTATTTCTTACAGGAGGAGCAGGTATGGGTAAAACATATCTACTCATGCTTATTGTTGAAGGATTGCTTAGGTACTACAATCAAATCATCATATCAAATGACATCAATTTGCCAAAAGCACTATTGATGGCGTACACCGGAAAGGCAGCCCAACATATCAATGGTATAACAACACTCAGCCTTACACCTTCCAGTACATAGCAAAGGACTAATGTCTCTCTCTAGAGAAAAACTAGACATATTATCAAGTCTTTACAAACAACTACAACTTCTTTTATTTGATGAAATATCTCTTGTGGGTAAACATACAATGGACTTTGCAAACCTTCGCATGAGAGCATTAAAGCACAATTACGATGACTATTTTGGAGATGTTGACATAATTACATGTGGTGATATCTTTCAGGCCAAGGCTGTCAAAGACGCATGGGTTTTCAAGAAAAGCCAAGAAACACTCGAAAATTTGGCAAATGCATACTGGAAAACCAAGATACATTGTTTTGAATTGAAAAAAACAATGAGACAAAACGATAATGAATTCATAAACACTCTCAGCTCCTTCAAAAAGTGCACACGCTCTCAACAACAAATTGACTATTTAAACGAAAAATGTTTTTGACAACTGCCCCAAGTCCACACATTCCCACACCTTTTCTATACAAACTTACAAATGAATGAACACAATGATGTAGTTCTCCAAATGGTGAATGGAACAACATACACATTAGAAGCAATCGACAATTTCAATGAGTCAGTTTGCAAAACTAAAAAAATTATGGATGATCCAAAGGCAACTGATGGCCTCAGAACAATCATATACATCAAGAAAGGCATGCTTGTAGAACTTTGTTCGGGCAACCTTGACTAACATGATGGACTTGTTAATGGAGCAGGTGGAGTCTTTGAAGGAGTAACAAAGAAAAATAAAAAAGACATAGTATGGATAAAGTTTGAAAATCCCAATGTGGGAAAAAAAGCAAGATTGAATAACCAAGGAGCTTACACAAATGACATACACCCAAGTTGGACTCCAATACACATAATTGCAAGAGAAGTACAAATAGGCCCATCAAGAATAAGCATTCTAACAAGGGAGCAATTCCCAATCCAACCTATAGCAGGGCGCACTATACATAGATCCCAAGGATTCACTATGGATCGTTTGGCATTCTCTGCTCTTAAAGTTAGAGGTCATGGATTAGCATACACTGCACTTTCCAGGGTTAAGAATATTGAAAACCTTTACTTGATAGAACCAATTAAAAATGAAAACTTCCACATGGACAAAGATGTTGTGGAAGAGATGCAAAGACTCAATACAACAAAAAGATGGAAAACAATAAAAGAAGAGAACAAACCACAATATGATTTCAACATAAACATCTAATCTTTAAATACAAGATCACTCCAAAAATACAAAGCTGATATCGCAAACACATAACAACTTGTGCAATGTGATGTCCTATGCCTACAAGAAACCAGGACAAATCAATTTGAAACAACAACATTCAACATATTTAAATTTGTACATCTCTTTCTACTAAACAACACCACTCAATTGAAACAACAAAACAATGGAATAGAAATCATAGAGGTTCTTATTAACAAATGTAACATAGACTACCTCATACTAGCAATTTACAGGCCACCAACATCAAATATATCTATATTTTTAAAAATTTTAGAAGATATACTAAATCATAACATGTATAACCCAATATATAAAATATTTATAGGTGACTTTAACATCGACATACAAACAACAACAACAACAACAACATCATCAAGATTACTACACATTATGCAAAAAAAAAATTCAAAATGCATATTACAGAACAACTACAATATACGGGAGTACTTTGGATCACATATGGACAAACATACCAATTGATAATTTAAACTGTGGAACATCTTACGCTTACTGGTCAGACCACTCCATTACATACTTGTCCACATAAGATATCATGAACATCAACCAATCATTTGTCATAAACTTCCATATGCAGGGCCTATGTGTCATTGACACCTTGTTTTTCCTTATGCATAGTGCATTGATGTTATTGCTTTGTTTGGAAATCTAGGAGGTTCATGATTGATGATTATGCTGAAAGAATCATGGTTTAGAAACACTACTTAGGTGAATGGTGAGTGCATGCACATGGTTCACATATAAAGGGCCACATGGAAGGTCATGGGCCTCATTGATGGTGTCACATGGAGCATGCCTATTGTACTATGTGGTGTTGGATGTAAACAAGTATGTGGAGGAGGATGTACACAAGTGTGGTTTATGACCCAAATTGGGTGGAGCTCTTGGTCCTATTTGAAGGGACCCAAGAGAGTCTATCTTATGGACTTAAATACAAGGTACCTAAACTTTGTATAGCTATAGTCTCATCACTTGTGGTCTTTCTCCCTCCTCATATTCTCCATGCTCAAAGGCTTCTCTCTCATGCAAGTCTTAGCTTCCACCTTTCTACATTCCCTCACTCTCTCTCTTAGAGCTCATAGATCTTGAAATCATGACATGGTATAAGTGCTAGTGTAGCTCATTCTTTAGAGAGTTAAAGTGATGATTCTCTCCAAGGATTTCCAGTCCCCTAAGAAGGATTTCAAGTCCCCCGATAAGGATTTCAAGTCCCCTATCTTCTTCAAGGATTTCAAGTCCCCCGATAAGGATTTCAAGTCCCCTGTCTTCTCCAAGGATTTCAAGTCCCTCGATAAGGATTATGAGTCCTCTTCAAGGATCTGAAGTCCCCTTAGATGTCTTTGCAATGCAAGGGTCGTGTGTTTAGTTTTTTGCCATTTCGTGTTGCTGAGAGCATGAACATTCTGGTCATTCTTTTAGCCTTGAAGGGGTGTACAAAGGAGCTTCTTACTGTGTTACAAGGTTCAAGAAGAGCTTGAATAGAGGCAAGCTTGAGAGCTTGCAAGAGAGCTCAAGGTTGAGCAACAATGAAAGAGGCAGGAACCGAGTTCTAAACCACCAAATGTAGATGTAAGCAAAGAGCTTGCAATCTGAAGAAGGCTGAACTACACAACAGCCGCAACAATTACATCAAAGAAGATGCAGAAGCAAGAGACGCCCGAGAGCTAGAGGCATAAGCTTTTGAGAAGCGATGCAATGCTGCCATTGCTAGAGAGGTCAAACGGTAGAGCAATTGCGTCGAAGTTGTCAAAAAAAGAGTGACTTCATGCCAACAATAGCATCCCGAACAATCCATCAGCCATGCTGAAGTAGTAGCCTGGCGAAGAGAAGACCGACAACAAAGCAAAGAGGAAAGGAGGAGGTCAGCAGCGACAAGAGGAGATGAACATGAGCTTGGAGAGCGGCGGCAGGAAGGCAACAATGCTTCACGTAAGAGCTAATGTTTTCTAAAGCTACCCTAAGGTTCAAAGCTTAGGGCTTAGACCATAGTCAATCTTTGAGTTGACCTTTTCTCTTACCACTTCTATATCCTCTTCTAATGTCTCCTTAACCCTAGTCAAAGAGTCTAATCTTTCATGTTTTGAGAGTACTTCTCTTTCTTCACTTGGTGTCAATGGCTCAAACGCCATTTTCTTTCCAAGCACCTTTAATTGTCTAAGCGCTCTTTATTTTGAAACTCTTTCCCACATATATTCAAAATCTCTTGATCATCAAGAGATTATGGGAGAATTTACAATATGGAGAGAAAAGAGAAACATATGTCCACACATTTACTCTAATTTCTCTTAGGTCGTATAAAACTGACATTCACAAAAGCATTTTTTGTACCATTGGAGTAGATTGGAGTAGACACTACCCTTGCCCATAAACGAAGGCAAGAGGTAAGACCCTCCTTTATGTACCACATAAAGTGCTGCAAGAAAGATGTCGTGTGCAATAAAACAAGTGATGTAAAAGAGTGAAAACCCGCACAACTGTCAAGTTCATCTTTCAATCATACTTGTAAAAATCTCACATTGTACATGCCTAAGATACAAAGGCAGCAACCTTGTAATCTAGGAAACCATGTATCCATGTAGACAATATAACTCTCTTCAAGTGTTACATTGAGGGAGGGTGTTGAAAGAATCATGGTTTAGAAACACTACCTAGGTGAAGGGTGAGTGTATGCACATGGTTCACATATAAAGGGCCACATCGAAGGTCATGGGCCTCAATTGATGGTGTCACATGGAGCATGCCTGTTGTACTATGTGGTGTTGGATGTAAACAAGTATGTGGAGGAGGATGTACACAAGTTTCTGGTATATGACTCAATTTGGGTGGAGGTCTTGGTCCTATTTGAGGGACCCAAGAGAGTCTATCTTATGGACTAAAATACAAGGTACCTAAACACTAGTGACCTAGGTGAAGGGCTCATGAGTGTATGCACATGGTTCACATATAAAGGCCACATGGAAGGTCATGGGCCTCATTGATGGTGTCACATGGAGCATGCCTATTGTACTATGTGGTGTTGGATGTAAACAAGTATGTGGAGGAGGATGTACACGAGTGTGTGGTGTATGACCCAAATTGGGTGGAGCTCTTGATCCTATTTGAAGGGACCCAAGAGAGTCTATCTTATGGACTGAAATACAATGTACCTAAACTTTGTATAGCTATAGTCTTATCACTTGTGGTCTTTCTCTCTCCTCATCTTCTCTATGCTCAAAGTCTTCTCTCATGCAAGTCTCAACTTCTACATTCCCTCACTCTCTCTCTTAGAGCTCATAGATCCTAAAATCTTGATAGATTAGTCATTCCTTTAAAGATTCATTATGACCCATTTTTATACACCAAGTTGCAATGAGTAAAGTCATAGCAATGCCAACAGAGACTGGCCAATAGAGAGAACAAAGACATTCTTGAACATTAAAAAAGGAGTACTACTTTTGCAATGAAAGGGATGAAATCTAGAAGAATTATAATTGATTATTATTCATTGCTTTAATATGTATACATGGGAAGCCTAAAGATTCATTATGACTTCCTTATCTTTGCAATGATGTAAAAACAAAGTCGCCTAAAAACTCTCAAAATTGGTCAAATCAGTCACCCAAAGTACCCCAAGCTATGTAAGGGTAGTGGTCACGCAATCCCCTCAGACATTCAATTTCTCCATTAGTATAAATATAAAGAAGGCATCTGAAGCCTGTGGAGCTACCCACGGCCTCCCTATCTCGCCAACAACTACTATAGTTAGGCTCGGTACTTTGGATAGCTCAAATCTAGAATAAGTGAATTGTAAGACATGTGCCAGGCCAACTACGTGTGAAGGAGGTAGCTACGTTATGAATGAACAGTCTGTTATGCACTCTACATGAATCCATAGCCTAGAATGTGGAAGGGCTCATACGGGGTGGTTGCCCTGCTGAGGCTTGCTACGGAGAGTCAAAGGTTAAGGAGGAAATGAGGCTTACATGGGTCTTAGTGTGCTTGCGAGCCCTCAAAGGTTCTAGTCATGAAGGGTTGCTCGAGGTCTCCAATGGCGCTTCCCTTGTTATTCAAACTCTCTTTGCTATTAGCGCCTTTGATTCTTCGAGTTCCCTTCATGTATTGAAGGGCAAGAATGTATTGAACATGGAAGGGGCACCATGCAACTGCTAGTGAGAGAGTAGGCTTCCCTTCAGTGCGCCATGCAACTGGTAGTAGAAGGAGGAAGAAGGTTGTTCATCCATACAAAGATCTCTCTATCATCATAAGATTGGGCCATTGAGCACTGGTTGGCCAAAGAATGAAGTGGAGGGGAAGGAGATATACTCCTCAATGAATCAATGGGCCATCCTTCTCAAGGCCATGGTGCCCTGTCACTCCTTCATAACTCCTATACTAGTCACAAGTCCCAAGTATGAAATGTCCTTCCCTAATATTCAAAATGTATCAACACGTGATCTTTTTATATAGGATTCCCTCCAACATGAGTAAGCATATGAAATATGTTCAATTCTTTTTTTATATAAATACATATATCAACCATCATAAATTCATAGCTTACTTGGTTGCCTTATCTCCCATGCATTTCATGCGTCTAGGTACATGTCAACTGCACAGATCTAGGATAGATATTATGTAATAAATGTTTCACCATCATAAATATAAGAAAGATTTAAACTTTTATATTCTACATTTCTTTCAAGTGGGTTCAATAAAATTCCAATGATATCCATCACCTGCAAAAGAGCAATATTATAGTAGACATAAAGTGACAAAATACTTTCCATAGTTAAGACTCATTCCTCTCCTTCTCACAACCCTCTACATGCTCAATGTTTAATATCACCATTATTGGATCCCATTTAGAACTTGGGAAAAATTAGTTAGGATGGTCCATCCAAAAATATCAATATCCCCACCATAGTCTCTAATGTCATAGATCGCCAGCATATGGGCCATTAATATGCTGACAAACCTGTTGTATATAAGGATCCCCAAGGGTTTGTGTGTGTGTGTGTCACTGTGATTATTATGTACACTGTAGTGTGATCCTTCCATATCCTTGTTGAAGATAGAAGCATGAAGACATATATACCTACTATATGACTTGACGAGGGGTAGACATAGTGCTCGTGATGGGCCTACCATAGGCTTAAGTTAGCCAAATATACATTGGATATAAGGCCATGCATTGGTTCAGTTAAGGTATTGATTGAGTACTAAAATCAATTTGTACTATCTCGAATATATTGGCGACAATAGTACATTGCATTTACATTTTATGCAATATCAAATGGCTTCATGTTCAAATGGCATTCTAGCAAACATCAAATGATAACACTAGATTGTACTTGATTACATAAGTCTTCTTTTTGGTAATTAATTCAATAGATCTAGCCAAAATTTTAAATGTTATATTTAATATACTGGCAAAATTTTCCAAATATATTTATTTATTATATAAAACTTTGGCAAATTTTCATGGACTATTTATAATTTTATAATCTTAAAGGCTAAACCTAGCTCTTTTTTTAATTTTCGTTTCAAATTGTGGCGAATATATAGAGCTTTTATTTTTATAAATGTAAATAAACTTTCACAAGCCATATGAAACTTTTGCTTATTAACGAAACTAACGCAAAAAAATCATCCTGTATTCCTTGTCAATAAGTCCAATCTTACTGGTCAATAAACCCAACCTTATTGGGGAATTGGCTAGGTGGATGCTACTCTTGTGGGAATTTGATTTTACACTAGGAGAGCAGTGCGGAATAGAGGGGGTGGGTTGAGAGATGGCGAGGGAGAGGGGGGGATGAAGAGAGCAGAGAGCAAGACGGGGAGTAGGGCAAGACGGAAAAGAGAGGGGAGTTAGGGAGAGACTGAAAGGGAGCGAGCTCATTTTGCTTCGTCTCATGCCTGCAAATCGCATTTTGCTGTCCTGCAACCTCTTCATTTTGTACACCCTTCGCCAACCATCTCCTACTCGTGCCATTTGGTGCATTGTTCCACCACATTGCCAATGTGTTTTATTTGCCTGTGTTAGATTTTCGAGGGTGAAAATGCTCTCTTTTGGCACCAGTCCCAAATCGCGTTACAATTTTGCCTAATTATATGCATGAATTTTCTTTCAAAAATTAGGAATGATTTGCAATCAATTCGGGTGGAAGATTGTATTTCGTTTCTGAGTTACGAATTTTTGAAGTTCAGCGACCCATTAGTTAGAGACGTATCAACACATCATTGACTCATGATATGTCATGCATGACTTGCACAAGGTTAACTTTTAAACCAACTGCCCACATGGAGACCAAGGCAACTAGCAAATTTCAATGGATGCAGACTACAAAACAAGATCTGATTTTCGCATTGCATTGTCAATGCTTTGCTTCCAAGCCCAAGTGGGCATCTGCTACGTAACTCTACATGGATAAAAAGACATTTAGAGAGTCAAATGTTAATTAAGGGTACCAAAGTATTAGTGCCTCTGCATCTCAGGTGTAATCGAAATCAGGCAAATCCAACAGATCTATTCATCCCTTTTGGTATAGCAAAGGAATTCAGTTTGACACCTTTTCTAAATTTCCTATGATTATACATTGAACAGAAGATGCCCACAAAGGTGTTTATGAGAGCAGGAACCACTCGCTCCAACAAAAATATTGGCTAGCAAACAAGACCCAGATCAATATGTACGGTCATCATTCACAGTACGTTCATCATCCACAAGAACTGTAAATTTGAACACATAGAAACGAAGCAAAATGCACTCACAGTAGAAAGATAAAAAAGAGCAAAATTCCAGTAAGGATAGCACAGCAGCTTACATCACTTGGGAGAGTGCTTTAAATGACACCTCACAAATACCGCCATATGCTTAGTTTGATATCTTGATGACATCTTCACAAATTGTGCCACTTTGCTAGGACTGCAAAACTGTTTCGATCGTACCATTAGACCAAATCTTTCAAGAAATGATCAAAAGCAATCCTGTAGAACTAAGCCCTAACAGCCAAGGCCGGGACAGTGTTGACAAAATGCCTCTGGTAGGATCGGGGAATGTGTGTAATTCTTAACAAAAATACATGACTTCCTATACATTTGGCAGCTCTTGAACTTGAACCCCCACCTCCGGCCATTCCAAAGAGCCCACCTCTCAAGGAAGCATTATCAGAACCACGCGATGATTCACGATAAAATCGGGCATGATATGGGCATAGTATGCTAGAGGAACAACAGAGATAGCTCGAGTACACTTGGTGTAAGTATAAAATATATTGTAAACCAAACCAGCCTGAAGGTCATCAGACTCAAAACCATTTTCATATTAAGCACATGGTAATGTGTAGGTATGCTAGTATATATCTAGATCAATCCAGGAACATGCCCAAACTCATCCTCTAAATATACAACGCAACGTGCAGTTTCAATCTCACGATAGTCACTCATAAGATTGAAAACCGTTAACTCCATCACGCATAGCAAGGACTAGGTACTACGACATCCCCACTGACACCATCAGTGCCCAACAGTGGGTAAGACCATAGTATAAACATATGCTCTCACACATACATATCCACCACCCACACATACTTGAGCATCCATACATACATATCCACCATAGTATAAACATATGCTCTCACACATACATATCCACCACCCACCCACACATACTTGAGCATCCATCTATACAAAGGTCTTCGTACTGAGTTTCTGTCAGCACTCCGGAGGTGAAGGGTAGACTCAGCCGTGACAAAGGCTAGCACTATAGGAGAAGGCGGCACATGGTAATGTGTAGGTCCGCTAGTACCCTGTAGCCCTGCATGACTACAAAGGTAAAAATCAGATCTCTTGGGGGTGTGATACCCGTGTCAACTACAGTCCCAGGTAAAATGTTCCTATTCTTATCCTTAAACTTAGCTGCAGGGAACAGCCTAGTGTGATGTCGTTTCTGGACAACAGCCCAGGTAATTAAGGGCTTGTAGTCTGGTCCCCCCACCTCCGTCAAGCATCTTTCAGGGACACAAACTCCAAGTGCAAAACTTCATCAAACCGTCCCTCCCTCACACCATCCAGTTCCTATACTAAGTCCCTCAAGTCAAGAATTATCTCCTCCCTGTGAGCTTGGGCTTGAACCCTGGCTATATATCTATAGGCAGGAGGTCAGGCTGTATTTGCAACTACAGCAGCAATAGATGGACCTGCATCATCACCTGGATGTGGATGGGTTTACATCTGCCCAAAATATGGTGGTTGGTCGATTAAACACAGGAAACATTCGAGATAGCTCGATAGCTGGTGTCACGTTCTACCTGTTAGAAATTACCCAACAGAGGGTATGCACAGCGGAAGACTGATACTATTGCCCAAGAGCTCACACAGTGTGGTCACGTCCTACTTGTTAGAAATTACCCAACAGAGGGTACGCACAGCAGAAGACTGATAGTATTGCCCAGGAGCTCACACAGTGTGGTGTGGGGTGTGGAATCACAGACTTCTTAACTTAATGTGCAAAGATGTGCAAGCCAATAAATAGACAATGCTCAGAAACAAATATAGAAGCAACTCTTTATATTTCCATCCGTCCACAAAGTAGGACAGATACAATACCAAAAGGTTCTCCTACTAGATGTCAAGCACTTCTAGATCTCTGAACCCGCATGCTCCACCTCGAGCGTTTGTAGACTCTGTCCAGTGTGTTCTTCTCCACCTTACTGCCTGTGAATCAGCCTAGGTGGGCAGCCCCTGCCAAGCTTTGTCTGCAGCACACAGGTCCCCTTGGTCCTCCTGAATGTAGGCTCCAAGATAGCTGCTCCACTGCTCTAAACTGCTTGTGAATGGCTGCTCCACAAGATGATGATCTCAGCAACCTTCTGTCCTAGAAGACAGTCTAGGTTCAGCCTCTCCCTGGAGCTGTCTCTCTAGAGGCCCAAGGATGGTGGATGTGCTGCTCCTTTCTGCTCCTCCCAAAGCTGCTTGGCTGGATGTCAAATGAGGCCTGAGGCCTCTCCTTTTATAGGCCCCTTGTAGAAACCGACCAGCAGCCTCAATCTGGCCGACCCAAACAGGCCGACCAGGCTGCTGCAAAACTGCCCTAAAAGGGCTCTCATAACCAGGGCCCCTGGCCCACAAAACTAGGGCTTTTGGCCCTCACTTCAAGGGCTGATGCCCTCTTATATATGCAGGGTCCAGCCCCCTTCTGCCCTGCCATTTTCTAGGCATGGTAGGCTGGCTGGAACCAGCCCTACCAGCCCTATACCTGGCCGACCAGGCTGCTGGTAACCCCCGCCATGTTGCGCCTCTGCCAGGCCCTTCTCCAGCGCCGTACAGTTCCGTACACCCTGCTGATGTCATTGTGCCCTTCATATGGCCCTGCTGCAGTCCATACACCTGCTCTGCAATTCCGTCTTGCCAGGTCAGATACAGGGCTTCATGCCCCGGCCATCTCTCCTGCACAAGGTCTCTCTTGTGCTGTCCACATGACAGCTCATGTGCTGCCCATGTGGCAGCCCCATTATCTCCAGGTCTACCTCCCCCACGCTCTCCTCATATGGGGGCTTACAGATGGGGAGGTGACCATTCCAACACTACCACTAACATTTGCACATGGATCTATTGGGTTTCACATGTTTTGATATGACAACCATTAATGTGTCCAGATGCCTATTTGAGTTTCACAAATTCTTTTCAACTCCCCATAAGCTGGATGGTTCTCAGCCATCATACAGACTAGTAATTGTAGGTGACCTCCCTCGCCTTGGCTTACTTAAATAATTTCTTGAGAGGCCTGTTCATATATCAATTGCAAGCTCCTCTCAAGTCTGGGAGTCTCAAGCTCTTCCCGCCTGCAGAAAAATGGATCTACAATCGTTCTTTCAGCCATGCTCACACCTAATTCATTACATCTCCTGCTCAAACTGCAGATGAAGTCAGTGACCACTCTGCCTGTTATGGCATTGTCAAAGCTTATCAAAGCCCAATAGGTGACCTTCTCTCACTCCACAACGCAAGAATTCAATAAATTCCACTGTCTGTATTTGGGATCTAGGTAAGAGACGAGCACGAACTACCCCAACTTCCAATGGCAACTTCAAATCTTGCAGACAGTCCTGACATCCTGTACCTCCGAGGAGTCTCCCTATGAACAACCTGTACCTTCAAACGAGAAAGCGCTTTCCTAACCTTCACATGGACGCATCTGATAGCCGAACATCTGAATCAAAATTCCTGACCTGCTTCCCTGAAAACACAAGGACAGAGATGCTATTGTCCAAGAATGTAGTGGACATATCGACATTAAGTGACAATCGTTGGGCTGTTGGTCGAAGGCTTTGATATAAACTATTGAAGACAACAAGCCCACCCTCAAGGTTGACCTTGCCCAGATCACTCTTATAAAAGGACCTGCTGATGGAATGAAATGCAGTTCAGGATGTTCCCTCAGAACGACATCCAAAGCCTGGAGATGCTCTTGTGAAGTGGATGCCTGTCGACCTGCGAGAAAAATATCCAAGTTCCTTTGATTCAGAGTTGACAGGTGACAAATCGTTTTGATAGATGGAATCTCTAAAAACTGTGTAGCTTTTATCTTTTTTCTTGGAGAGTGAAGCTTGGATCTGGTAGCTCTTGACTTCACTCCTCCAGCATCGCCTTCAGATCACTGCCCACCTCCCAAGCAGAACTGACAATTCTGTTAAGAAAGGCTTAGGATGCAATAAATCTTGAAATATTGAAAACACGTTGGGTATATAAAATAAGGCATAACCTAATTTTACAATGGCCGTAGCTGGGTCTGGTCTCAAAATAGGTCCTAAGTTTTGCCTACTAGCCTCTACCAGCAGAATCAACCAATAGAGCTTGGTCAAAAGTTGGGGACAACTACATAGCCCCACGTGAGCATGCCCTAGTTTACATGTTTGGCCCTCAACCTCATGTGGGGGCTCCCGTTAAGGTATTTCCTACATATTCTAAGCCATGTATGGTAGGAAAAGATCCAATTTATGCGATGTGTGATAGGGTTCTCTTATGTTGGCAAGATCAAAGACTAGGAAATCTTGCCAACTACGAACATCAGATTTGAGAAATCTGATCAAAGTAGTTCTTTTATGTGTACCTACAGATGAGCCATACAAAACAGACAACATTTTACTATGCATACCACACAGTGCACGTATCAAACACTTTTCCTTTTTCTTTTTTGAGGGGGGGAGGATGTGCCCCCTCCATTCATATTTATACTGTAATTTTAAAACGTTCCTGAAAATCCCATCACCGCTTCAAATTAGGGTGCAACCTTGGGAAGAGCATTTACAGATCTGGGGACCATGACTACTAAATGTTATGCAAAGGCAAAACCATGGTGTCACAAGGCATCACAAAACAAAAATTCAATTAATGACAACGAGGAAGTTAGGCGGAGGAGACAAGAAGCAAAGTTGTATTTTACCTTGCAACTTAGCCAAAAGTGGGCAACACCCCACTAGTTGAGGATGGTGATATGCAACAAGAATGTTTTGATGTGCTTTATTTTTTGTTGTTACGCCTCATTAGATGCACCCTACTAATTGGAGAACTTGAAGGGGTGATGATACATACACACACTTGATTTTGTTGATAAGCACCATAAGAAAGATGTGAATCATGCCAATGTCCTCAAGCCTTCAAAGGATGGTGATATCGAACGAGCACATTTTGATGTGCTCATCTATTTATTGTTATGCCTCATTAGAGGCACCCTACCAATTGGAGAACTTGAAGATGGTGATATATAACAGATACTTTTTTCGTATGCTTATATTTTTTACCAATATGCCTCATCGAATTACCCTAAGAAAGATGTGAACCATGCCAATGTTCTCAAGACTTCATTGCAACTTCACCACAAATATTCATTTTTTGTTGTTATGTCTTATTCACTAATTGGAGAACTTGAGGATGGTGGTATATAACAGCTACTATTTTAGTATGCTCATATTTTTGTTGATATGACTCATTAGATCTCAACTAAGAAAGATGTGAACCATGCCAATGTCCTCAAGCCATGCAATAAGCCAACCAACAAGGCTCCATACCATGAATTGCATGACACAGATTTTATATCTCAAATCTCTTTCACTTTTGCCTACTTTTTCGATGTTGTTTAAAAAAAAGGATGGCCTTGTACAATACATGCATAGATTATGCATATCTTAACTAGGCCATAGTCACAAACAAACAGCTTTTCAATGTTAAAATTGACCAGAAGTTCATAAAAAAGCCCTATATATACATCACAAAGATAGACTTGAGAGCTTGGTGCCATAAAATCAAAGTCATAAGGATGCTGAGCACAAACTTTCAATCCTGGTACCATAAAATCAAAGCAAATAAGGATTCTGAGCTTGAGTGTCACAAGCATTCTCCACCTTATGGATGCAATGGCACTGATAGGTGCTGCTGCAAAGGCTGTGAACCTGCTCAAATGCTACAATTATAACCGGCCTCTAATCACTCAGAGGGCAGTGGAACTAAACCTTTAACCACTTCAGCTTACAGCTCACAAAGCATATATCACAACCATTAACCATTGCATGATCACCATTTGGCATTTACCCATTTGTTCACAAACAAAACCACTGAAAAAGGGATGGAGGCTAGAATGCCCCTGCTCAACAGACATACACAAGTGCACCCGATTGGCCCCAAACACCGTGGCACCCCTTTCGGTATTTCTTTATATTTCACAATGAAATGATTATGATTACAAGTTGCATTTGGGAGACCTTCCCTGCAACTGAGACGCAGTGCATTGTCTTTCAAAAATGTGGCAACCTTCCTCATCTTGGATGCTTCTGTAAACAAACCCCCAAGAAATGCAGCATCAAACTGTTGAAGGAATGTGAGGGCTTTGTACCTGTCCTGTACTCCATTATATGTATCAAACTTGACATGAGAACCACCATCCTTAAATTCTTTATATACATTTGATATTGGCTGTCCCAAAGATGGCTGTATATTTGCAGCATTCCCTTCACTAGGGAGAGCCATGCTTGGCTGAACATTAGGCATGGGAGCATATGCTGTGGCTTGCATGCCTGGCTGCATTCCCACATTGTCATACATGGCTTGCTTTCTATGCCCAATTGGCGGTGAAATCAACATAGCATCAAAGATAGAATCTGTACCAAAATATTCAGGTTGCTGCCTCAAATATGGCTGAGGTGGTTGAGCCACATTTATGGAGTGCACATTATTATTTTGAGGAGTAGAAGTACCCAAACCAAGGCCTTGTGCTGGCTGCTCATACTGTTGCACTGGCTGTACTTTTTGTACCTCTTTCTCAAGTGCTCTTTTGGGTGATCCCTCTCTCTTGGAAGTCACTTTCTGAGTCATTTTTTATGGCTGTCCCTCATGGGAAACTCATGCATGAGTGTGCGGTCCACCATGAGAAGCTGATGCATGTGTGTACTCACTCTTTCCGTGCTTGTGCTTTGTTGATTTCTTCTTCTTCTTGGCATTTGTTTGCACAATCTGAGCCAAATTTTGAGTCAGCTGAGTCAAAGCAGTCACTGCACTTGCAAGCTGTGCGTTCAACATAGTAGCATCATTTGACTCACTGCTAGAACTAGTATCACCGTTGAGCTCAGTTATAGCTTCATGTGTGGCCTGCTCAAAAGGCATTTGTTGTGCTCCCTGCAGCTGTACACTAGCTGGATCATTAAGGCTTTCCTGCCTTCTCCTTTGAGGAGTTGTGGAGCTCTCTTGCTCATGGGTACTCACCATGTTTATGGTTGTAATATTCAGCTATCAAAAAGTGCAGCAAAGATATCCTTCCACCAAACTACCGAGGCCCACCTCTTGAGAAAGAGTGTGTAGTATCCCGGCAATGGCACCAATGGAACCGGCCTCTAATCACTCAGAGGGCAGTGGAACTAAACCTTTAATCACTTCAGCACTTATTTACAGCTCACAAAGCATATATCATAACCATTGCATGATCACCATTTGGCATTTACCCATTTGTTCACAAACAAAACCACTGAAAAAGGAATGGAGGCTAGAATGCCCCTGCTCAACAGACATAAACAAGTGCACCCGATTGGCCCCAAACACCGTGGCGCCCCTTTCGGTATTTCTTTACATTTCACAGTGAAATGATTACAAGTTCCATCTGGGAGACCTTCCCTGCAACTGAGCACGCAGCCCCAATTCACTAAGCCTTCGCAAGGCTTTCAAGCATAAAACACCATCACATAAGTGCACTTAACCCATAGGCTCAACCCAAAGGCATTCTCTTTTCCGAGTGCAATTCCATTGGCTGTCTAGATGCAATCACACTGCACCCCAGCTGCACTCTCTTTGAGTGGTTTCCAGATGGCATTCACAAAGCTTTTCAAAGCTCCAAAATAAAATCCGCAAAGTACCCAACCAAAGAATGACTCATGTAGCACTGCCTGGGTACCTGTGAGCCAAGAAAGAGGCGGCACACGAGGCCAACCAATAGCTTATGGCAAAAAGAAATTGCAGTAGCAAAATCACAACTCACCATGCCCTGAAAACTCGAACCAAGTCCTCAATCGCCAAGAGGACATAGTAGCCAATGCCCAATTGCATTCTCAGCCAAAAAGGAGTACAAAGGCATGAAGAAAGAGCATTTACAAGAGCCGACCAGCAAGAATTCCACTGAAAAATGCGAAAAGAAGCACTTCTGTCGCGAAGAAGTGGGAGTTCTTGGGCTCAAAAGAAGCGTGCTTCAGAGAGGAATGCATTGAGAAGGTTTTGGAGAAGTTTCATCGCCCGAAAGTCCTTCAAAATTGAGAAAAACCAGTCAACCAGCGTGTGGGACCACTCAAAATTCAACAGAAAGCTGTAGCTTTGCAAGAGGAGAGGTCCAGGAGGCGGTAGAAGCAAAAAGGTCCAAAAAAAGCCACTTTTGCAAATTCGACCAGCAAAAGAAGTGCTCAGCTCTGCCCGTTCTACCAAACGCACGGAGGTAAAAGCATATCACTACGAAGGGGAGGCAGAGGGGAAGCCATCGGGCCAAACGAAAGTCGAGAAATCCAAACGGGTGAGGAGTTATGAAGAAAAACGGAATTCAGATGAAGGAGGCTGAAAAACCAGTCCAAAATCTCAACAAAGGGAGAAGATGAGAGAGAAAACCACACATGTGAAGTTTAGAAGGCCCAGGAAGGTCTAGGAATGGCAAAAGAGCATGTAGAAGGCACTAGAGCCACCTGGAACTCTAGGGGGCCACTGAAGGTACATGGCTCTCTAGGGGGCCCATTAAAAATGCCACATCATCATTTTCCAACAACCACTCTTTTAATTCCTTGGAATGCCTTTGGGCCTAGGGATTAATTACGCTTATGTGCTAGGCACCATGCCGCGTTTAATTACACATTATTAAGCCCACGCTTGGACTTTTAAAACCAAAGTTGTCACGGTCTTGTAATACATTAAAGTACTTAGAATTTCACACCCCCGTGACAACAATTGATGCCCTCTGTTCTCCTCGAGTGGGTCGAAGGCTGAAGTAGACAGTAAGGGGCTTCAATAGGCCCTTCCCTTCACCAAAATTGGCAAAAAATCAAGGCTGACAATAAAAGTTCATGGGGATTATTGACTCCTCTGGCATTGTATATTGGCTGCATCTGTAATACAGTTGACAGTAGGAGCATACATCGTCTCCATTTTATGATGGATACTCTGTTTCGAATTCACGTTATGTTCCACATTAGTTAGTAAGCGCACACAGATTCTAGTTCTCTAAGTTCCATGCATGTCAACATAAGAGCAAGATAGCCCTCTGTCCAGCATACCCTTGATGCCCTTATCAACTAACCTTTCAGTCCTTGCTAGCAAAAACATTCAAGCAGCTTCTATTTCAATTTGAGCTGGTCATCTTTTGTGGCATTGTCATTTGTAGCGAGGACAAGCAAAAATGTGTCATGCATGTCCGATAGGAGCTTGAGATTCTGAGAATCAGCTCTACACTGACAGAGGAAATTGTACTGGAATAGATGGATCACTGCCGCACTTGCGAGCCCCCATTTGAGGAGGGCATGGGGGGCAGGACACGTGCAACAGCTTAGGGCCATGAGGGCATGTGTTGGAGATGATACATGGGCATATATGAGAGTAACAGCATGGGAAGCGAGCAAGCTGCCACATGGGCTAGCATAATAGGATATAAGGCTGCCACATGGTCAGCCTGAGCAGCCATGTGGACTGGGTAGGCAGCAAGAAAGGGTTGCATAGACAGAAGGCTGCATGACCATGTAAGCCCCCATATCAGGAGAGCATGGGGGAGGTAGACCTGGTGATATTGGGGCTGTCACATGGGCAGCACATGAGCTGTTATGTGGGCCGCTGTCAAAGCAAAGGACAGGCGTACGGCCTGCAACAGGGCCCTGTGAAGGGCACGCTGACATCAGCAGGGTACAGCCCCACTGTATGGGCCTTCTTTGATGGAGAACAGGGCTGTTGGAAGCCTGACAAAGGGCGGGACCTGCAGTGGCCAAAGGCACCTGCATGGCAGGGCCTTTGGGCCTTGTATGGAGCCTGCAACAAGGCTGGAACAGGGCCAGCAGAAGGGCAGAGGCCTGCGCCTAAGGCAGGCTGCCACGTGGCCAGGCGGGTCTGTGGAACAGCCCCCAAACCAAGTTGGTTTACAGACTGGGAGGGGGCAGACTGGTCGGCATAAACATACCTAGGGGTCGGCCCTATCAGGTCGGTCCAATTCAGGGCCCCTTGAGCCCTATAAAAGGAGGGCCTCCAGCCCTCATTCATCATCACTTGGAGCAGCCCTCAGGACAGCAGACAGGAGCAGCAAAGGGGGAGCTTAGGCCTACATTCAGGAGGACAAGGTGACCTAGGAGAAGCTGCAGACTGAGCTAGAGTGGCTGCCCACCTAGGCTGGCTTCCGGACAGCAAGGTGGAAGGGATCTAGACAGAAAGCCTCTCCTGAAAAACATTTGTGGCCGTTTTCTTTGGTTTGGGATTGGGGGGGGGCATGGAATCTCACTTTCTTCTGAGTTTGTATGCTTAAATAGAGTGATGGTGGGAAGAATCTTTGCAATGTGTTACTTAGGACACTATCATGAACCACAGGGCAGGTAATCAGTACTATAGGCAGCCATGATTCAAAATATTACCTTACTCAGGAAATCTCACACACGTGCATACTATTCAATAACTTTCTTTGGTCTTATCTCATTCAATCACGACTCAGCTCCAATCTATGGATTTCAAACCATTAGCCGTCTGAGAGCCTCAGATGATCTGACAATCCTAATGAACATTTTCCAGACACAAGTCGCCCTAACAATTTCAGTCCGCTTTGTCACTGAATATGTGAAAAAGAATATGACTTTTTATCTCATCAAATGGAAATATATAACAGGGAAATTCAATCGCTTGTCTGGTTTGCATAAGGTGCATAAGCCCATAGAGTTATACAAGGTCCAGTATGATCATGGACCAGAGGAGTAGGTTTGTACAAAAGAGCAGCGTCCCAAGATTACCACAATGTGCAATCGAAACAATCCATTATTTGAGCAAGTTATATAAATGATGCCCACGCCTACTTCCTCAGCATCAGGGCTTCGTCTCATCTTCACCATCATCCACATCCCAGCTCAAGTCCTCTTCCTCATGCGCATTGATTCTCCTTTTCGCATCTTCTCTTGGGACCTCAGGCACCTCCCAACCAGCCTCGCTATTGGACGACTTTTTCCCATCGTTACTGCCAGATTCCTCCGAATCTTCAGCCACTTCCCAGCCCAAATCGTCCTCGTCATCTAAAGCGGCCTCCACAATCGCTTTATTATGTACATCTGTTGATCTTTGGGCTGAATTCTCATGCTTTTCGTCCCGAGCTGCTCCACCGGTCACAGTTTTTGGGTGTTCGAAATTCGCTTGCGCCGCTTGGATATCAACCTTAGACAGATCGGTCGGTTTGTTCTCGACAGGTTGTTCATCAGAGACAGCCCCTCCTTCGTCGGCCTCGTCTTCCGTATCCCAGCTTAAATCCTCTTCTTCGGAAGCGGTTGCCCGTTTCACAAGATGTGCCCGGGCCTCTTCGGTCTGTTGAAGTTTGTGCAGTCGATAAAAATACCTTGTCCAAAACGTATCTTGGCTTACAACCACAGGCACGAACCTGGCGAAAAGCTCTTGAAAAAAGGTGTTATTTTCAAGACAGGCATCAATGTCCTTCCTTTTCTCCTGCAGATTGAAGGTACCCTGCCAAGTTCTGTAATCTTCCCCATCTTCGGGTTCGTCACAGTACGTGCTACTGTCGTGCTGCATGGCCTTAACCTGCGCCTCAAAGCGGCTATATTTCCCACCAGTAATAGACGTACTATCGTACCTGGATAAGACAGGCGTGGCAGCAGCGACAGAATCCTCGTCGTTATCCACCCTAAGCACAGCGTCCTTCCCTTGCGCTAAGATCTCCGTTGTTCCCCTCCAAACGGAACTCCCAAACTCCTCGATAACTTGCCCCACCGACTCCAGCGATTCCTGAGCCACGGAAGCACCGGTTTCTAGGGAAGTCGGAAGGTCTTTCACGGCATGAGCAGCGACCTCGGCGATGATCTTGGACTCCTCTCGCAGCCCGCTTCCGAACTCCTGCAGATCCTTGCGGTAGGCCTGCAACATTTCCTCGGATTTGAGAGTAAGGGACTTAACGAGGCCACCGAAGCCCCAGGAAGAGGTCTGCTCGGAGGAGGAGGGAGGGGCATGGGGATCAGGGGAAGCTGGGGGATCAGAGGGGGGATGATCGAGGTCGGGCTGGGCGAGCAAGTCAGAGATGAAGGAGGATTTGAAGAAATTCATGGCGATGGAGGGCACCAAGCAACAAGACGACGATCTGAAGAAGAAGAGCGGAAGGAAAAGACTCGTGCCCTTTCCTTTACATCACCAATTCCAACGTTGGCGTTGACCTCACTTCACCAAGCTCAGGTTAATCACGTCTATTAGCTATGGTTCAATCAACTATAGTATAGTCTATGTTCATGCAAGAATAACTTTTGAATTGAACAACCCACCCATTATCTTAAACACCCAGCATAGAACAAATTGGATTAATCACTACTTCACTAACCACGCTTGTCATGAGAAGGCATTGGGTAGATACGGCTTTTCAAAATCCATGTACTCACCTCTATCTCTCTCCATCATCGCCTTCTTTCTCCAATGGTCTTTCATCATCTTCTACTTTCTCCAGGTATTCATCTCGATCTCTATCCATTCCCATCCTTCATTGCCTTCTTTCTCCAATTGTCTTTCATCGCCTCCTTGAAATCCAGATTGTCTCAAATCATCTCCTTGAAAATCTGATCCATTGTCTGAAAAACTTCAAGAGTGGTAAGTATCTCCCATGTGCTAATCAGCATATTGTTACAGCTTTTGTAACCTTCCTCGCTTTCTGTCACATGATGAAGACAGAGAGGGAGGTATAGTGCATCGCCTTGAGCCTTCATGGCGCTCAATTCTGCCATCTCTTTTTCCTTTCTTTCGAAAGGAAGCAGTTTTGCTTTCAATGAAACAAGTTTATTTTGAATATGGTCGGCCCTGCCTTGAGCCTTCATGGCGCTCAATTCTACCATCTCTTTTTCCTTTCTTCGGAAAGGAAGCAGTTTTGCTTTCAATGAAACAAGTTTATTTTGAAGATGGTCGGCCCTGTAATGTATGCAGCCTTTTTTTTGAGTTTTTGATAGCCATGGAGGCTACAAAGTCGCGAATCCGAGTCTTCCATCATGGAAGCTTCAATCCATGCGTCAAGGAATTTCTGCACATAGTGGAAGAAATTGTGTGCACTACATGCGAAGAATCTTGAGTGCTTCGAACCAACTAGGAGGATATAATGGAAAAGAACGATGAGGAAGGTTGAACAAGTGCAAAAGGATCAAATGGAAAGGAATGATGGAGGAAGGTTCAACGAGTGAGGAAGAGTATGGTGCACTCTGCAGGTGTGTGGTGGTGAGATGATCGGAGCGTCGAACCTGCCAAAATGAAGGTGGGAAATGGGAATGATAGGGTCAATGCATAACAGAAGCGAAGTCACCACCAAAGAGACTTAGAGCAACAATTCTCTATAAACACCAACCTGCATGGTTTCCTTTCCTACGTAACATACCTTCATCCTTCTCGCTTTCACACTCTCCACTCTTCATCCCTCCCTCCACTCTTCATCCCTCCCTCCACCTCGCTTTCACACTCTCCACTCTTCATCCCTCCCTCCACCTCGCTTTCACCCTCTCCTTGCCCTTGGGCCTTCATCCTTCATACAATCTCTTCTTGGAAGAGAGGATGATGTGATATTGGATATAGAAGAGCCTAGGAGAATGTTGCGCTACTGTGAGGTAAGAGGGAGCATTTTTGGCCTACCCTCTGGGTAGCCTTAGCAACGGTTCGAGTTTTGTAAAGCTGAAAATCCTGATTATTTTTATTTGTTGGGGTGAGAATTTCCTATTAGTTGCTAGCAACTTTGGTAGGTTGGTATTTATGACTTTGGTACAAAGGTGATTGGTCCAAGTATGCTCCTTGTAAGAGGCTTTTAATGCATGCATTTAGTGACTTTGTCCTCTCTCTCTCTCTCTTCTCCTTTTCTCTCTCCTCTCTCTCTCTCTCTCTCTCTCTCTCTCTCTTCTCCTTTTCTCTCCTCTCTCTCTCTCTCTCCCTCTCTCAATGAAATTCATCTTGTTGACTTTTGGACTATTTGCATTTACTACTCTTTGTACACTCTTTCCTTTTCATGCCTCCAATTTTATGCTCTCTCTTAAGCATTTCACTCACCCACAAGCAGTTGCGCCTAATGAATGATAGATATATATTGATCATTCCCCTTGTTATTCTCCCATCACCACTGCAGTCCCCCCCCCTCTCTCCATCTATCATCATTGATGCCCCTCCATCCACACTTAAAACATGCTCGGCCTCGTTACCCCTCTGCCCCATGATGTCATCATCGCCCAACTTGAAGACATGACCTGCAACGCTACCCACGTCCAAGAGCAAGTCCTACTCTCCATCCTATAGTGCAATGTTTCCACCAAGTACCTCAGAAACTGTGGCCTCAATAGCCGCAACTATGCTCAGTCCTTCAAACACTACTCTACAAAGCATCAAGAAATGCTTTATCTTCGGTCACAGCAGCAGCATGTATGTGGTATAGGTGCTCTCCCATTCCAATCCAAAGCCTTCTCAATCACCATATCACTCGCAATAGTAGCAAGATTCTTTGTCGGCGTCAACTTTCCTTAGGCGGCCTTTAGCTTTCCTCCCTTCGACTCCTTCCTCAGCAACAATTATGCAAGTTCCCCCCTCACCTCCCGGTCGGTCCTGGACTTCATCGACTACTATATCTTGGCCTCAATCTCAGCTGCTAATGGTCACCCAAGTGGCGCAAGCTTGCAAGTTCAGTGCCAAAACAGAAGTACATGGACTTATAAGCAATGAGCTCGGAGTGATTCCACAATTTTGTTATCATAAGAACTCTCAATTCTGGAGCAACGATAGCTATGAGCAATCAGTTATTAGATTTTTGCACTCCTCTACAGCAAGCTTTTGTGGTTGAGACATGATTAGTCTTCGTAGCATCGTGAAGAAAATTAAGCAAGTTCTCATTGCTCACTCAACCTCTCAGCTAACAAATGCATGTCACTTCATAGCTTGCATAGCTTCATTGCCTTCACATATTGGGCCACATTTGTAAAAGTGGGTGCACAACCCCTATGAGTTAAATGCAAGGATGAACCGTATGATGAGGTAGGGCAAAGGTAATTTTTACAATGGTGATCGATTCGAGGGGGCCAACGAGTAGCAGCCACAAAAACAACATGATTCGTTGCAATTTGAGCATTAGGACACATTTCAGCTTAGTTTCCAAACATTTGGGCTTGGGCATTTGCTAGGATCAATCAAATACGGCTTAGTAACTATTTGACTAAATTTCCTCTTCTTTATCCTCGCAGGGAGAAGGCTACCTATTACTGTGTTATCCTCCATTTGCTCTCCATCAGAACTATCAGGCAGTTTAGGCTTTAGCCCTGATATAATCTCAACAGCCTCAGTGACCCTCTCACCACTATCTGTGTCAAGCTTTTCGCCACTATCCATGTGTTCACCCTTGCTATTCTTTCCAGTCAACTCCCCACCACCACCTATGTATTCGTCCTTTCTGTGGTTTCCGGACAAGTTCTGCATGTCCAATCTTGCTATTGCTTCCTCTATAATCCTATCCCCGATGGTTGCTGCAAATTTTCTTCATCCAAGTTCAGTAGATCATCTTCATCCATATGCTGATCGTCTTCGATGTCTCCAATTAGTTCCAACATGGAAAATGGTGCTCCATCCTTGATGGAGTAGTAATTGTTAGATGGAATGCTGAGACTATTACATGATAATCCTTTCTTGCTCCATTGTGAATTCCCTACACTTTCTTATTCTCATGCACTTTTCCTATGTGTATCAATAATAATATAAAGTTCTTATCGTAAGAATTTATGATTAATTAGCAAAATTTTTATATTATTCTTATAACGTCTCTATAGAATCTCCAATTATGCATTCAAGCTCTAATAATAATAATTCATGTTTCCTAAAGTTAATTGATTATTTACTACACAATCAGAAATCTCTTCTCTCAGAGTTAAAGTGTTTGGATGTGAATTTGAGTTGGCATGGAGGAGGTCAAATATGCCAACTTGGAAACTTGCGGATGAGTCGCCACGTTGGTGACAATATGGAAGCTCCAATTATGTCATTTTGTATATACATACATGCAACCAATACATCATGATTTTTATGCTATTATAAATAATCTTAATCCACGAAGTCATTATAGCATATTTTAATTCATTACCTTACTACCCTTAAACTCTAAGAAGATAAGCTCTCTAAATATGAGATTAAAAAAACTATAAATTTGATTTACATGCAATCAAAGGTTAAGACTTTAATGTTTTGTATAACAATTATGAACCATTAAAAATTTGCATGAGTATTAAAATTAGGATTTTAGATTAGTCAAAATACTTATGTTAATCTTATAAGCTCTTTGTAGATGAAATCTACAATGCCAAAGTGAATCTTTTTAATAATTGATAATACTACTTGAGTATATTACTCACACTATCGATTAACACATGTGCTTAATCTATAGTGTCCACATTTTGAAAATTGGAAAAATTATTAGTAGGACTATAAATTAGGCAAAACTCTTATCTTAATCTTCTTATATATCTAGAGATGATATATACAATCCATCAATTCATTGTACCACACTTTTATACTTTATTTCATTACCTAAGTGGATTAAGATTATCTTAATACTGCCAATTCTTGGAGGAGAAGAGAGAAAAGGATAATGAAAATGTAATCAAAATAGCTTAAGCATGTCGTCTTCATCATTTTCAGATCTATTTGAGTAGATAATACTTAGGATATTTATAGATAGGGACAATAAATGTCACAAACCTCCAATGCTCAAAATTAATATATTGGAAACATTTTTAAAAAAGGGTAACGAACCTCCAACATTGAAAAATGCTTTATCAGCCAAATGCTTTTGGAACATAGCAAAAATCCATACTTCAAAGCCCACCAAGACCAGAACTAAAGCTCCCACTTTGATTCCTATCTTTGGATTGGTGCTTAATCTAGCTCTGAGTGTGCTAACCCCTTGCAACATCAATGCATTTCTATGATAGTCTATGAGAGATTGAGTTTGTTTCCTCTGCTTAGCTTTCTTTTCAAGTTACCATAGCCAAAGTATTCTTTGCTGGCTTTCCTTCCAATATTTTCTCTAGAATTTTTTTTCGAATAGTTCATTGAGTCGATGATCAGCTCCAACACCAAAAAATTAATACATTGGAAGCTCAAATAAAACGAGGACACGTGGTAGAAGAGCAACGTATTAGCTAGAGGATGCACAATAAAAAACTATCGTCACATATACATCTTTTGGAAGATAGCAAAAATGCATACTCCAAAGCCCACTAAGACCAGAACTAAAGCTCCCACTGTGATTCTTATCTTTGCATCGATGCTTAATCTAGCTCTGAGTGTGCTAACCCCTTGCAACGTTGATGCATTTTTGTGATAGTCTATCAGAGACTGAGTTTGTTTCCTCTACTTAGCTTTCTTTTCAACTTACCATAGCCAAAGTATTCTTTGTTGGCTTTCCTTCCAATATTTTCTCTAGACAATTTCTTTGAATAGTTCAGCTCCAACACCGAAAAATTAATACATTGGAATATTGTCCCTATAGGTGATTGTTGGAAAACCTCAAATAAAATGAGGACACGTGGTAGCTTATCTGAGAGGAGAAGAGCAATGTGTTAACTAGCAGATGTACAAGAAAAAAATATTGTCACATGTACACCTAATGTAGATATCCATGTTGGTGAATTAGAAAATCTCATACCTCAAGAACCACCACAAAATGGAGATTGAACCTGAAAATCAGCTAGAGGATGTACAAGAAAAAGATATTGTTACATGTACACATAACACAAAAATCCATGTTGGTTAATTAGAAAATTTCATACCCCAAGAACCACCACAATTGGATATTGAACCTGAAAATAACAAATTCTATTGTAAAAAATACAATGGAAGAAAAACTATGCAAGCTTTTCTTAAATATAGAAGGAAAGCAAGGAGACCATTTTATCAAAAAGCGAGTTCTTCGATAACAAAAACAAAGTCCCATTATTTTCAAAAGATTCTAGAAAATATTAATGGGACAAACTCTCACATGATGCGAGTCAAAGATATTGTAAAAGAATTGGCATCGCATGCAACTAATGATGCTGATCATGCCATTCAATGTAACAAAATAGACATTAAAAACATCATAGAAAAAATCTACGTTTGGGTCATGGAAACCGGCAATGGAGGCCAAGAAAAACTACGTGCAATAGAATGGAGTTGTCAAAAGAAAATAGTAGCTTTTACCAAGCAACAAGAACAAAATCAAGCTCACATTAATAATAACTTCTTTGAAAGAAGATTGAATAGGTTTGGAGCACTCCCCATTAGGACGCAACAAGCTTTAGTATACAATAATATATGAAACTTTATTCATTAAAATGTTTGGACATTTTGAATTTTGAAGAAAATTGGTATTGAACATTTTATAATAATGTGTATTAAACAATATATACAAAATACATAATTGTTATTTATTTTTTCATGTGTGTTAACACTTTATACGATAAAAATACTTTCACATTCTTCATTAATAAAATTTAGTTTTATCCACGAATATAGGTGAAAGAAATATAACAATGTATTCAGAACATCATCCAAATAGAGTCTCATCTAATACATGTAATTTTCAAATTTGAAAGAGACAAGTTCAGAGTTTGCTATCACTCTTAGACAAAATTCGATCCATACGTGGGGAGAATGCTAAGAGGAAAACAATCTTAAAAAAGCATAAGGAAAAGTTTGCCTAGAATCCATTCATTTATGTCTTTGCATGATACTTTGAAGTTTACTAGAAGATATCAATGTTTCCTTGCTAGGAAAAGAGTCACGGCTCGAGAGCAAATGCCCATGCTAATGTGGATGTCGACTTATCAAACATATTGGATCATCGTGTACATAATGTAATGGCACAATCTAATTGAATTGGCGGGGTGGACCACAATAACATGGAAATAAACCATGAGCATGTAGCAATGGAAGATGACCAAAGATATGATGATGTCATGATGAGGTTTGATGTTAGAAACTATGTTTTCAATCATAGTAAGGGAGGTGTATTGTCGATTCTCCATGACCTTCCTCCTTTACTAGATATACATCCTTCAATGTGGTCTTTCATCTATTTGCAATATTACCTTCAATCTTTTGGGTCCTATGACATATCAATGTCACTTTTGCGGTGCTTATATCTGGAAATGTGAAAGAAGAGATAGAAGCAATGGACAGGACTTCGTAAAGCTCTGTTGTAAAAGTGGACAGATTTCTCTTCCTCTGTTTCCTTCACCTAATGGGCCATTGAATTCTCCTTTGATTGAGCAAGATAACATCAGCAAAAAATTATGCAAACATATTCGTGCTTATAACAATGCCTTGGCCTTTGTATTATTGGGTGCAAAATTGATCAATCCTTTGTTAAAAATAGTGGAGTATACACTTTCAAGATTCATGGCACTATGTATCATATTCAACGCATGGTTCATGGTGCGATCCCTTTGTATAGGCCTTAAAATGTGTAACTCAAATTCTCAATGAGAATCAAGGTGCAAAAATAAAAATGACAATATGTGAGACTAAGATAACATCAAGGCAAGACTCAGATCCATCAGCAACTGAAATAGCAGGAATCATGATTGGTAAAGGTGATGAGAATAACATAGGTTGTCATGACATATTGCTATGTACTACACAAGGGAGTTTCAAAAGAATATCTAATTTGCATAGATCTTACATGCCTATATTATATGTTCTATTATTTCCAACGGGATATGATGGATGGAATTTAAGGATTTGTCACACAAATGTTGCAAATGATATTCCTGAATCATCAGTGAAATGCATTACTTAAAGAGAATATTACGCATATCAATTACAAGTCCGCCATGACACAAATGTTTCCTTGCTATGGGGTGGACGACTACTTCAACAATACATGGTTGATGCGTATTACAGTGTGGAAGAATCTCAATTACACTAGATTTGGAAAAACCAGAAGAATCTTC
The DNA here is from genome assembly GCF_047967505.1 of Dipteris shenzhenensis. Classification (NCBI taxonomy): domain Eukaryota; kingdom Viridiplantae; phylum Streptophyta; class Polypodiopsida; order Gleicheniales; family Dipteridaceae; genus Dipteris; species Dipteris shenzhenensis. The sequence goes on along the minus strand of NC_141601.1, from coordinate 5,238,834 downwards.
ATATTGAGCTATACTCTGGCTTAGTTGACATGGCACATGGCGATGTAACAAATGATAATTTTGCTAGGAAAACTATAGGCACTAGAATAGTGTTACCTTCAAGTTTCACTGGAGGTCCAAGACAAATGTACTAGCTTTATCAAGATGCTATGGCCATTGTTCGTTCAAAAGGCAAGCCAGATCTATTCATTACCTTCACGTGCAATCCAAAATGGAAAGAGATATCTGACAGTTTACTACCTGGACAAACTGCAAAGATTTGACTTGCAGAGTTTTTTGTCATAAGCACAGAGCTATGATGAAAGAAATCATACAAGGTAATCTTTTTGGTAAAGTGATTGGCTATGTCTTAGTTATTGAGTTTCAGATTAGAAGAGAGGTTTACCTCATTCCCATACATTGCTTATATTAGATGGTCCTCATAAGCCACAAACAATCAATTAGGTATGACAAGTTGGTTTGTGCAGAATAGCTTGATAAGGAAGTGTTTCCATCTTTATATAATGTCATCTCTCAATGCAATATCCATGGACCATAAGGACCATTCAACCCAAACGTTGTTTTTATGCAAAAAGGGTGGTGTATAAGAAAGTATCCGCATAAGTTTACACAAGAAACTATCGTGGATATAGTGGATACCCTATTTACATGCGATGAGATGATGGTAAAAATGTAACTATGAAGAACCAAAAAATGGGTTGTGCCCTGCAATCCATATTTATCACTTAAATACAATGCTCACATTAGTGTGGAAATATGTTCTACCATATCATTTTACTTGGATGGATGTTAGTTCTCCAGATGTTCAAAGATTATAGGTGCATGTCGATGGTCATCAAACAGTTATATTCAGAGATGATGACAATATTGTTGATATCATGCAAGTAGAGAACTCAAGGAAAACCTCTTTAATGGAATGGTTTACCTACAACTCACATTATTTAGAAGCCAATGGTACATTGTACATAGACTTTCCATTGAAATGGGTATGGAACCAAGAAAAAATGTGGACCAAAAGGAACAAAGGAAACACAATAGGCCGAATGTCTTTTGTAGCTCCTTCTGCTAGTGAGTGATTTTATCTTTGGCTTCTTCTCACAATTTGCAAAGGCTGCAATTCGTTTCAAAATCTACGCACATATAATGACACTATCTACCCTACATTTAAAGCTTCATGCATTGCTAGAGGCATATTGGAAGATGATTCAAAATGGATATCTTGCTTGGAGGATGCTTTTGTCATGCAAAATCCCTTTCAGATGAGATGCCTTTTTGTCATACTATTGGTGTTTTGTGAGCCTTCCAATCCAAGGTTAGTGTGGGATAAATTTCGTGACCAAATGTAGAAGATTTGATTTACTCTTTGAGAACAATTATGGGTGATCCATATATTGGCATTGAAATACTCAAGCTTGCTACGCATAGAAGGACTACTTCGAGAGAAAGGCAAATGTTTAGATGAATTTAATCGAATGCATTTGCTTGACGAAAGAGATATTCATGCTTCAAATAGAAACATATAGCTTCTGGAAGAAAAATCTTTTGATTTGAATAGGTAGATATTTCATAATCCATGGAATCATCTCTAACAACTACCCAAAGATTTTCTTTTAACACTATAATACAAGCAATTATGCATGATGAAGGTGGGATTTTCTTTTTAGATGGACCAAGTGGATCAAGAAAAACATATTTGTAAAATTGTTTGCTTGCTCGCATATGAGCTAAAGGATATGTTGCACTTGCTACAACATCATGAGGCATAGCTTCCCTATTGCTAGCAAATGGGTGTACCACTCATAGCAAGTTTACGATACCACTAAATCTGAACAATACGCAAAATTTTGGTACACAGCGATCTTGCTAAGCTTCTGAGACAATGTAAACTTATCATTTGGGATGAAGCTCCAATGTCTCACCATCATGCCCTTGAAACTTTGCACAAGACTTTGCAGGACCAAGTGTCACAAAGTAATATTTCAGTGCAGACTCGGTCCTAGAGACAGAACAAAATTCATTCCTTTACTCAATTGAGTTTCTTAATTCTTTGAAGCTTTACCTCCTCGTTGCTTAACCTTGAAAATTGGTGCACCTATAATCATGCTTTGCAACATAGATCCAAAACATGGGCTTTGTAATGGAACAAGGTTGATATGCAAGCAATTCCATGCAAAAGTGATAGAAGCAAAAATTATCACTGGCAAGAATATAGGAGTGTGGGTTTTCATTCCAAGAATAAATTTCATGGTCACACAGACTCAGCTTCCATTTACCATGAGGAGAAGACAATTTCCCATAAGACTTGCTTTTGGGATGACTATGAATAAAGCACAAGGGCAAACTTTGGGATTGTTGGGTGTATACCTGATCTTGCCTGTATTTACTCATGGGAAATTATATGTGGCAATGTCACGGTCTCACTCTCCTAATGCTATAAAGGTGCTCTTAGAGGATAAAAGGGCAACAACAATAGCTCCAACTTCTAACATCAACATATTCACAACAATGAACATTGTATATAAAGAAGTTTTAAGGTCTTAAAGATAAGTACTAATATTTGGGTAATTAAATAAAGCTCTAATATTATAATGTTATATCTTCCCATGTACTCTAATAATGCTCGCTCATATTCAATCTAAAGGATTTTTTGCACTTGCCACCACAGCATTATCTAGAATAAGTTCCTTACCATTGGCAAATGGATGTACTGCTCATAATAGCCATCTTGCAAAAGTCTTAAAACATTGTAAGCTAATCATTCGGGCTTAGGCTCTAATGTGTCATCATCATGCCTTTGAAGCTATAGATAGAACATGTTGACCATTCTTAATAGCCACATTTATACAAGGTTAGTGATTTGTTTTCCCATATATTTGAAGGTTCAAGGTATCTAATTTTTTCATGCATGTTATATTTCTTTAACAATCTTACCTTATATAAAATAACTTACCTTCATTGTTTACAGCACCACCTTTATGGTCATCACCTAATCCGCCTTATTTCTCTATCTACAAAGTAGAAGATGCCTATAAATATGGATAAAAATTCCTTGCTTTAACATGAATAAGAAATTCAGGCAAGCGGTCACAATTTAGGCGAGTGGACCTAAGCAAGCGATTGTAGTTTAGGCGAGCGAAACAAAGTAGCCTGAGTTCTCTTTTTGCATTAGATCTCGAAGTATAGGGTTCAATGTTATCATTTATACACAAGATTTATGAAAAACTTTCCCTAAAAAACAATGGAATTATACAAACATATGGCTAAAACTCTACCTCAAGCATTTGCACATATAGAACTCTACTTCTATCCATTTCTACTCCATTTGGTTCATGTATCTATTATGGACTTATTTAATGAATGTTTTTCACATTTGTCTGTACATTGTATTGAACTCTACATCCATACTGACAAAATATTCATGAAAACCAACAAAAATCTGCTTTAGTTTATCAAGTCATATAATATCATCCAATCATTCACTTTTGATCCGTAACTAAATGCAATCCATAAATAGTCTATTGAAATGCAATCCACATAACTTAATAGAACAGGCTTTAAAGCCTACATAAACCAAAAAGCCCAAAACTGCCAACGCGGTGGCATGGTCATGGCCTTCTACAAAGAAGTTCTCTTTCTTGTGAGGGCAAGCCTCACTTCTTGCATCTTCAACACAAGCTAATGGGTAAACCTATAATGCTCTGGATTAAGGCCAAACTCTTGCATAAACATAAAATAAATATGCTTGCAAGCCAAGTATGATTTTCCAGCTCCCGCCCTTTCTTCAAAGTTTGGATACATGCAACTTGGTCTCTTCTTTATTGACACTTCATATCGGGAAGAACCAATTGATTTGTTGCTTTTGCTTTCTATCACAAAATCTTCATGCTCACCAAGCTTCACCACCTTCCTCTCTATACATGTGCATCAAGGGTCATTGCAAGATGAATCTTTTGCCATGCTGCCTTTGATACTTTTGACCTATAGTATGCATGGGATGGTGACACACCTAAATCTTCTTGGCCGGCCATGTTTCTGCTTGAACCAGCACATTCATTCCTTTCTTCATTACCACTAGAGCCTACATTCTCCAACTTGAATCCTATAGCTGTGAGACAGTCAACCTCTTCTTGTATAAGGGATGTTCCTTCCTGCACAGGCCACACATTCGGGATGGTATCTGGTATTGGACTAATGTTGGAGTCAACATTCCATGCATGCGTGCATGTTGTATTGTAGAACCACACCATTTAAGATACTGGCTGGCCCGGCCATAAGGATGTTTCCTTGTAGCAAAGAAACATGGTGCTGATACTACTAGGATATGCTTTGAGATAATCTCATTGCACTTTCTTCTCTCAACTGTCCAGTCTAAAAACTTTACCCAATCCTACATTGGTCCCTTTAATTGCCCAAAATGTGCCTGCCACCTTTCGCTCCACCACCCTTTTCCCATCTTGTTAGCATGAACTTGTTGACCTTCTAAGTTGGTTTTTGTTCTTTCATATTCATTGCCTGTCAATATCCTTCGAGGCCATCCTCCACTTTGCCTAGGTTGGTTGACATGATCATATTCTGGCCTGTGGCTGGTACTTTCCTCAGGTCTGCTTACCTTTGCTAGTTTTCTTCTCTTTTGGATAGTCTCCCGATCACCTTCAAGGTGTGTTCTCTCATTGTATAGCGGGGATCCAGCTATCTCATCCCTAATGATGTGTACCACCTTTGAAGGCTTGCATGTCTTGCCCTCTCTTGCTCTCTGTTACAGGGTTGGTATGGATGGACCATGTCCTATGTGTCTTCCCTCATCATATACATTTTGCTTTGCACTTTGGATAATTGCATTGCATAGATCGCTAATTGCAGCATCATATAGAGAGATCTTTGTTAAATGAGCCCTTCTCCTGCTAGCCAACTGTGGTGTTTTGCTTCTAAGAGATTCACAGTCGGTATTGGGGTTGCTCCAGGGCTTTGGATTGCCTACAAAAGAGGTCAATCCACAATTATATCTCAAGTGTCACTTTTATTACAAAAATGGAACAACATCCTATTCTACTTGAGTCCCTTACCGCTCCTTCAAAATTTCCCCAATGTTGAATTCTTACTCCCCACCAACTGAGCCAACTCTCCATGTAACGTAGCTTAGGTTGCTAGAACACTTCCTCGCCTCCAAAATGCACGTATGTCTTCAAATAGTTGGTCTACCTCCTCCCTTGTGTGACTCAGATGCCATCGCTCATATAACTCCTTGTGCTCCACACGGCCTAAAGATAATATTCACCGTGGTGTGTTTGTCGTTTCTGAAGGATCCCACCTCCCAACTGACCTGGACCTGCACATGGGACCCAGGGATTTGACCCGACGGAGCTTTACCAGTTCGTTTTGATTGCCAGCCAGCCACTCATTACATTTAATGCACCGTAGTGGGATTCAAATTGTAGCGGGCTCATGGACCTGTGGGTTTATGCTGCGTCTACAGAAATGAATTGGGTTCAAGAACCTGGAGCACGACTTGACCCATCCGATCCTTTTCTCCAACCCGATTCACAAGACAACAATGACACTAACGTGTAGCGTAACACTTGTGAACGAGATAATCAGCTATTTTCATTCTTCGAGAGAGAAAAGGAACTTGGATCTGTAGAACCAGTAGCAAGTTACGTTTCTAATCCAGTGTAGAAGACAGAGATGATGGGTAATGCAACCTACGATCTCCATTTCGGACGACAGATACCACGCATATGTCAACTAAGTGCCTTTCATTGGCAACGGACCTCCATTATCATTGAGCGTAGTATATTAGCTGCAGCTGATGGCGCTTGTCGCTCAAAAATTCCGAGTTCAGCCCTTCCTTTGCTTGCTGGTTCTTTCACCGTCTATAAAGCCAAAGCATCCCAAACTCGTTTTTCAAAGTTTGTAGTTTCTATTGTTGGGACACCTGGTCATATCGTGTGGATCAACGATCAGCGATTTAGGAAGCTGAATCGATGCGAAGTTGCCAACTCCATCTCGGCGTGTCGGCAGAGTTTCTAAATTGATTCCGACAAGGGAGATAACAAAAAGAAATGAGCAACAAAGAAATGAGTAACAAAGATGGTTGGACGGTGTAGGGCTGCCGAGGTAGGTGTGTCAGGGAATTTGAAATCCCTGAACGAGAGATGGGCAGGATAATTCACGGGCAGTGGTGAAGGCGGGTTGTCCCGGGTAATTCCATGCTCCATTCTGTTGAGACTGGAAGGGTCCAATTATCAAGTTGACCCCACAAGTCAGCAACCTTGGAGCAACGACAAACGATGCACGATGAGGATTATCCTCAGGCACACCCCCACACGATGTCTAGTCGCTACAAATATGGATTCCCATAGGTCGGAGTGAGTCGCCAACCAAGTAGCTCAACGGCTTCCATTATCAACGGAAGCGCGGGTGGTTCTCGTGGTGGTGTATATACACGGTGAGAAAGACGTGCGCTTCATGGGTAGGGCAGCACGGTGGGAGAAAAAGGACTTTGAAGCTGTAGTTTCTTACAAGACTTGATATAGCTGTGTGACACCAGAGAAATATTGAGTCTGTGTGTTGGGTTTTGACAACGCTGGAAACATGCCGATGAGATCATGCGATGCAACTCAAAACAATCTGAAATCCTTTCATTTTCAAGGACGAAATTGATTATCGTGTTTTTATTCCTGACGAGTGAGAACTGAGTGCCCTGCTTAATTGTATGTTGTATAGTACAGTATTCATGTAGTTGTATAGTACAGTATTCATGTAGTATCCATTCTGGCTGTGGTATGCGATCGTTCCACCAAATTGAATATATTCTCGAGCTGTTAGTATGAAGTTCTAGGAGAGACGTGAAAACCTCTCGGTTCCTCGAACAAATTCTTTCCATCCCTCGTACGTGTGTCCTTTTGACAAATCTGGCTGCTCTCTACCTTTCTTCGTGCTCCTCGATGATGCTTATCGGAAGGCCTCGAGGTGCATCATCACGCGGAGCCATTGCTTCATGCGTTTCTTGCTCGGAAATACTGTTTCTTGCCACTGTTTCTTGCAACGGGAATCATCACTGTGACAAAACAAACATGAGCTTGTGTTAGCTCCACGGGAAGCAACCTACTCACGCTTTGCATCATTGCTCACACCATCGATAACACCTCGACAATCCAACTGCCAGGCCAGAGCCGACGAATTAACAGAAACAATGTGACAGCTGATTGCAGATGCGATCGGACGAAAGCAAACTAAGGTTTGCACAGCTGATATTTTTTGCTCGAAGCACACGCAACACGATCGACAAAAGCATCTTAGAGAAGTCAACAAAGGCATGATCCCAGTATTCCATCCCGATCAATCGAGCAGAGAAATTCTAATTCTGTGAATCGATCATCTTTTACGGAGTACTTTAATTCTGGTTTCTCCGAAGGATTTGTCTTTATGAAAGGATTAGCGTGACCACTGAAAGCCCCCCCTCGCAAATGGCGTTGGATCCGCCTGCTAGCTTGCCTTCCACGTGCTCTCTGGATCGCAACCTCAAAATGCTCCTCGCAATGGTTCGTGAAGAAACCACCATTTGCGCTGGGCGCAAATGGCTCCTTGCAGAGCCAAATGGCCCAAGAGGGCCTTGTGGTGGCGGAAATGCCATGGCTCTTGGCAGAGCCAAATGGCCTCAATGGCGACTGGCTTGTGGAAACTCCATTTGCGCTGGGCGCTTGCAGAGCCAAATGCCCCAACAGTCCGGGACGGCTCAACCCAGAGCCAAACGGACGAGATGCCACGCTGGGGCGGGCATAGTGGCATGTGTAAAGGGTCGTAGTGCCATTTGTTTTGTTTTTAAGCTTTAGTACACTCTCCATTCCCTCAAAAAACTCTTCTACATCAACTTGCCAATGTCCCCATATTATAGTATGTTGACCCTCTTTCACATCAAAAGATTATTGCTCCCACCTTCTCCAATCTGGGATAATAGTATGCTTGAGCTACAATTGACTCTCTTGTTGATTCTTTATGGCTTTCATAATTCTTTGCCAGTCCATCCAGTCACGACTCCAACATGCATATGTTTTCCAATCAAACACCTTGGAATCTCCATTTAGCTATTCTATAAACTATCACATTCAAGTATTCACACATTGCATAAGGATTTTAAAGACCCATTAAGTATGGCATCTAGATGACAACTCAGGTACGATCCTTGACTATTTAGTTTCTTTCTTGTTCATTTGGTTTTAGCTTTTTTTTAACATTCCCAAAGAAATTATATTCGTGTTGCCCGTATATAAATCCCAGAGCAACCATGTGCTCCCTAAACATTAGCTCTCTCTCAACAGTTAATGTCCCATTGTCTTTTTAAACACATTACTCCCTTGCTCCCTTTTAATTATTAATCCCCTCAATATCTACACATCTTTACTTGATTTCATGGATGAGGAGGGAAATGTGCCCTCTTAGATTTCCTCTTATCTAAAACGTGCATGGTATCTGCTCGCACTGGAAACATAAATACGTTTTGAAAATTATTCACGTGGCTAGGCATGATATAAAAATAGGTAATCATGATGTCTTTTCAAATTGTGCCCTTAGAGCAACACATTTCTAGTGCGGTTTGAGCTTAAGCCTACAATGTATATAGCTAATGAAAGTGGATCATACTTGGCCATTAAATTTCTACTTGGTCGGTTACCTGTTTGAGCTTAAGCCCACATTGTATATAGCTTTAGCCCATATTGTATACAGCTAATGAAAGTAGATCACACTTGGCCATTAAAATACTTTGAGCTTAAGCCCACAATGTATATAGCTAATGAAAGTGGATCATACTTAGCCATTAAAATTCTACTTGGTCAGTTACCTATTTATTTTGTATTAGTATATGTGCCAAATATGCCTCATGAGCGTATCACTTTATAGGATCGGCTTGAAGCGAATTTTAGTAAAAAGAATGTGGGCTTGACGTGTAGATGATGAATAATGAGAGCTACACAAAATATATAGCCTCAACCCCTACATCAATATTTAGCATGGCTTTAATTATTCACCCTAGAGATGGAATGATTTCTCTAATGGTCATGTGGATTTGGGTTTAAATGGTATCAGTTTGGTTAGATAGCTTGAATGACTTATAGATTTCTAGAGATGTGCAGAAAAGTATGAAAAATAAAAAGGAAGCAAATTATCTTGTGCAAGTAGACTCACTCAAATGGAATGGTTCTTTCCTAAAATGTTGTAGATGGAGTCCAGTAGTGGACTTGGATCCCACTATTCCTTGTGATCTCAGTAGAGATTGCAAGGGACTATAACGTCATCAGAAGGTCCAGAGGTCACCTCTAGAGCAGTGCCTGCATCTCAGATATCTTCCTTAGAGAGGATCAATGAGGAAGAATTGCCCAATCCTCCTACATAAGAAAAAACTAAGGCATCTGAAAAAATGAAGGGACCAGTAGAGAGTAGCAGTGCAACACATGAGCTTCAACATAAAGGTTATGAAATAGTTCAGAATGGTAAAAAATTATTTATGATATCGTATTGTTCATGTGATGCTATTGGGTATTGAGGTTGATAATTGAATGATTTTCTAAAATTTGACATTTGCTTGAAGGTAAAGAGGCAGGAGATATCCACCTTCCTAGAGAGGTAAGTAACCGATATGAAAAGCGCATCAAGGTGCACTTGTTGCAGCAGGTCATGGACACATGTTGTCAAGAAAGATACGGAGGTCCCTTGTGCAAGCTCATCGTAAACGAGGCCATCAGGATGGTGGTAGATAATGTAGGTGTCATGGCAAAGATATTTGACCAGCAGGGGTGACTTCTTGGTGTCACTCGGGTGTCCAGGTGAGCCAGAGCTCACTTGGACAGATGAGGATCGACAACGTGCAGGCCCTATGTGGGAATTGGTAAAACATCAATTTGAGACTGGATATGAGACTAGATTGGGTCAACCTAAAGGGAAAGAAATTTTTGGTTTGGGATGGAAACCATCGACTCAAGGCATGGTTAAGGAGGATAAACATAGGTACATTCTTTTGCATTTAGTGTATGTAAATTTTATTTTCTAGCATGTGTTTTTATTTCCCCCTTCTAAATTTTTAAGAGTGAACTTGCTTTATAGTGTATTCAAATATGATGGATCAGCACATTCGAGTTCACTGCTGCAAGTTCTTGCAATTTGAGCGTACACAGGAGGGTGAGGTGCTGTTAGCACTAGTCGAGGTCAATAGGTATGAATCCACTATCATTTTTATTGTTATACTTTGACTTTCTAGGTTTTTGGTGTGTTAAAATGGTCATCTAACCAATTGCATGTCGTGTGTAGGCTTGCATGTGTACATGTCCCGCACACTATAGCACATGATATATTTATGATGCAAAAATTCGGCACTGCAAACAAAGAGACACTCATGTGCTATTTTTCAGCGGAGGACAAAATATTGGTTGAGGGTATGTTGTTGAAGGAGAGGAGTGGGCCCTTAAAGGCATGGTATAACTTGCCCATGTCCATACTTGGATAGTTTGTTTTTAGGGTGAGTGCCTTAAAGATGTTGCTGACCCCTCCATCCATCACAATTGAAGAGAAAGAAACAAAGGCAGCTGCAAGCATGATGTGGGCAAACTTTCCCAGATCATCTCTAGTTGAGCGCATCTCCGAAAAGGAGACTCCGGAGTGGAACTGGTTAAAAATGGGTCTTATGGATGGTATTCCAACATTTGCAAACCATATAGTCAAAGATGGGGGGTGTCTCATCAGTACTTGCTTGCCAAAACATGTGTTTTGTTCAGTTGGGGGAAATGGATAATGGATGTGAGCTAGTTTGCATGCTAATGGTATACCTTGACTGTGGCTACATGTGAGAGAATCCCAAGGAGATGGTACGTGAAATATCATTTAAATGGTAGTACAGTTTCAGATATGTTTATGTACAAATTTGCAAAAGTTTGACTTGTTTATGTTTTCATGGTTACAGATGACCTGGCTAGTCTTGGGTATGTGGCAACGCCGTGGATGCAAGATCCCCACGTACTACAATAAAGCCTTAGCAAAGAAGAGCCTTCGTAATGACATACACATTAGCCAATCAAACTAAATAAGGGAGACAAAATTCCACACCTTCAAAGGCACACAAGAGGGATGCAAGTTCGTGCGAGGTGATGCAGAGAGACAACTTGGATTGAGCAAGTGATTTTAATTTGCAGGTGCTTTTTTCAGTCTTTGTGTATGGTTGGTTTGTTAATAGTTGAGGATCTTGTTTCCAAATTTCTCTTGCACACATTCACGCAAGAGGGGGACGTGGTTGTGGACGCATTTGCAAGCACGAGCAACATGGCACGTGCATGTGCAGAGGTAGGCAGACATTGTGTCTCTCTTGAGAAAGATGATGACATGGTGACTGTTTACTTGAGGCCCTTAGAGCACAGGCATCCAGATGCCAAGAAAGGGGAATGAGTTTTTGTGATGACAATGTACATGTTGTGCCCTAGGGCTTTGAACATATGTTTATGTATTTGAACTTATATTTGTTTGAATTTTGTGGACCATTTCTTTGAACAAGTGTTTCATTTTATCTCTATGGTTTGTGTTTTTCACTGTTTGTTACATCCATTAGGTAAAAGAGAGTAGATAGCAATTTTTTAACATAGATATCAGATGATGTGTGAGGAATAGAGTAATGAAGTGAATTAGGAAGTTGTAGAGCTATGACTTTGTTTTTTAAATTATGTCAATCGGAGACCTAGAAAGAGAGATACGATTCATTTTATCTCTATGGTTTGTGTTTTTCATTGTTTGTTACATCCATTAGGAAAAAGAGAGTAGATAGCAATTTTCAAACATAGATATCAGATGATGTGTGAGGAATAGAGTAATGAAGTGAACTAGGAAGTTGTAGACCATTGAATGAGCTATGACTTTGTTTTTGAAATCATGTCAATCTGCTCACCTAAATTGTGGCCTCTTGCCTAAAAATTTTACCCCTTTAACATTCTCTAATCTCATAATCAACTCACTTCTTCTCATTTATTGTTGGTAATATTGCATATCAATATATCAAATTAAACACATATTCATATTTCCTCAGTAATTTTGCAAATACATGTTTTGATTTGATCTTGAATTTATTGAATTTAGGCATTTACTACAATTAAATATATTCATGTTTGTATGGGAGGACTAAACTACTTTGCCTTTAAATGTATTGCATGAAAAAGTTATTCAAGTTTCTAATATGTCCTTTTTTGGCATTTCAAGAATGGTACTGTACCATATATATCTCTAGAGTTAGCCATTTGACAAATCTAGCTATGCCTCAAGTGGAGCATTATTTGTTCTTTGGTCACAACGATTGGTCTCATATTCCATTTGTGAGAGAGGTTGAAATAAATAGCAAAAGCAAAAGTATATTTCCTAGATTGACCTTTTTAAATAACAAGGAATTAGATATGTAGTGCAAAACTTAGGTAATCTCATGCATAAATTGAAGATATTCCCTTCATAATGCACAAACTTTAAGCATGTTCAATCATCTATGAAAAAATGGTTCAAACAATGTCACATTTTAAAACAAGATCTTTCAAAATGGCTTTAAAAGAAATGAAAATTTCAACTAATTTTTAAAAAACAATTAGAGTTTCTACAAATGGATGGAAAATAGTTCATATAAATCTATAAATCTACTCATAATTTATACATAAAGATCTACATGATGTGGAAGATATCAAACCTCCAGGTGATCTGATCTTGTGAATTTTGAATTTGAAAGTTGTTATGTTTAAATGAACATGACGTAATTCATATGCTATTTTGGAACTATATTTTCATAAAATTCACTGACGTGTAAACATGTCATGGGCATTTGTGTTGGTATCAGGGAAAAGACTAGGGTTGACTTCCCAATGGCTAATTTAGGGGATTCCCCAAGTTGGCTAGGTGAATATTTAGAAGCTTCAAATTTGATAAATTTGTGTGGGCTACTATGTAGAGCCTCATTTGATAAATTCTCCCTAAAAGTGGTAGCGAGGCTAACTCTTTATGGGGAAAGATTTGCCCATGGGCCTATGCTTCCCCCTTATTTTTTACCTTGGTTAGTATGTAGCACATATCATATTTTGAGCCACAATTAAAAATACATATGCATTCTAGCTTGAAAACTTTTCTGAACTATATAAAAAATCAATCCTTGGTGTTGCCTATTCACCACCAACTTTAGCACATGGGTAAATAAATAAAAAGACATTCATTCAATTTATAAAATTTGGTGTTATGAAGGAATTCATTAAAGTGTTTTTGTATTACTTGAATAACTAATTTGCAAAAATGAGTTTGGAATGACAATGAATTAAGAAATGGGAACCAAGGGGAAAGGTGTATTTTTTAAGTTAAAATAGTAAGGGACAATGCCTTCTCCTTTCCATTGGCAAGGCATCAAGGATGAATACTTCCATGGAGAAAATATCCATAAAAAAAGGATATTTAGATTTCTGAAACAAAGACCTTTAACAAGGAATTCCTAGAGGTTGCCAATGCAACTTAGGGGAGTAATACCTATTTTCACAACATTGATGAGAAGAAAGTTGGACGGGATGCAGATCCTATGAAGGAAATGTTTGGGATATCATGTGCAATTTCAAGAAGAAAGTGTCTATAAAGAGGACCTCATCATTGTCAAATTTAATAATAATAAGAATAGTGAAAGGTGTGCCTAGTCAAAAAGTTGTTTCCCTCACATTTTCCTTGTCCTTTTTTCATTGATTATCTTGAAGAAGTGTTAGGAGGACAGATCCTTTGTTTCATCCATTCAATATTGATTTGAGCCTTGTATGGACTTTTGTCCATAGGACTTAATTTATGCTTGTTGTATGATCGATTGCAACTACATCCATTAGACTTGTCTTTATATTTGCTAGTCTTTTTTCCAACTAAAATCTATGTAACTACTTTTTATTAGGGGCATGTTTTGAAAATGTCATAATCTACTTGACAAAAACTATTCCATTTCATACATTTATAGGATCCTCTTTGCCTACTCTAACTCATGCTACCTTGGTCGCTTTAATGCAATTAGGATCATCTCGCAAATCCACATCAAATCTAAAATAACTCTAGCAATAGTGATGATGTCCATCATGAAGGTTGTAAGGCTAAGGATATAACTAATGGTTAGTTGAACATACCAAAGGACCTATTATGAAAAGGAGCATAGGCAAGTAAACTATAAATGGCTCTCTTTCCCTGCTGGTGAATGTTAATATATACCACCCACCTGGGATTTGGGATAGGCAAGAACTTTTGGCCATAGCTTGTATAAGGTATTACTTAACGATGACAAAAAGTTTTTATGAAAAAGTGATCCCTACCTATTGCTTTCAGAACTATGACTTTATAGCATGCAAGCATTTCAACCCATAGTATATTGCATGGGAATTGACTACGTTAATTCACCAACTAATCACCAATCTATCTAACTTACCGACTGGGTCGGCATGATTTCGAATAAATCTATAAAAGGGGTCGCCTAGCAATTACTCCTTCATCTACTGTGATAACTATGACCATTCTATGTGAGTGTCACAGTGATTGGTTATGTGTTTTTTGAGGATGATTCTCCTCTCCTACCTTCTGTGCTACCTCTGGACTTTTCTCTAAGGCATGGGACTACCGTCTGCGGAACCCTTTGTCTACCGTGGTCTAAGGAACTCTATGCCTCCCCTGTTTTTTACTGCTTGCCTCCTCTACATGTTCACTACAGTACATAGTTCATCCATGCTGAAGATCCAAAACTCGTGGATTGCCAATTCCTCCGTGAAAACCATGATAGTAGGAGGTGACGAAGTATCGCACAACTAATGGCGGTACTCACACTTGGAGGGCACAATGCTATCATGTCGTATACTACAGGCGGGCTTATATGAAGGATGACGTAGAGGGTACTCTCCAAGACGATGTAGCCCATCTTATAATATGCCATGATTGGGGATGGACTTACGTTAAAATTGATAGCCCACGAGTGGCCAAATATGAAATGGAGAAGAGCTTCCGCATTGATATACACAAACTAAGGAAGGACCACTGGATACTCCATGGAGGTATTTGCAATCATCGATTTACTGATAAATGTCTTATTATTATTATTTACTATGATTACCTCAGTTAGGTCTATTAACACACCTAGACCTTGATGAGTTCATATATGACTAGCTACATGCTAATAAAACTCTGTTAGAAAATTGGATATGAATTTTTCATGTGATAAATGTGTATGAATTAAGAATGACTTATTGCCATGGCATTCATTAATTTTTTCTTGACCATAATTTTCATTCCCATGATACAATTTAAAATACATGACCCAGTGGTTATTTCATGGATTCAAAAGATTGTATCCATGGTAGGAATTCATACTTTGATACTCTAGGCTACATGTCTAGAATGGTAAGGGCACAATTACTTGTGCAAGGAAATATGGTCATTTGTGTTACATTAGGGTATGGTGATCCTATGTCACTTTTTCATATAGCACTTATGGTATATTGTATGAGTAAAAATTCCGATTATAGCTCCTATCGCACGCACACACGTGCACACACACACACACACACACACACACAAAAATATGTATGTAACGTATGTACACATGCATGTACGTTTGAATGCATGTTTGTTTGTCTGTATGTACATATGTACATATTTGTATACGTGCGTACATATGTGTGTATGTATGTATGTATGTATGTATCTTTGGCCACTATAATAGCAAATATAATAATAATTATGGTCAAAGATCACTCATGCAACAAAAAAACTGTCATAGATGATGATGGAAAATACATCAAGAAAATAATGAGAGAAAGTTACCCTCTTTGGCATTTCCATGTGTTGCATGAGTAATCAATATGGCATGCCTTAGCATGTACATTTTCATGAAGAATGTATCAAACTATCAAAATACCAAAAGAAGAATGTAACCTACTATGCCCATATTATTTTACAAGTTGTTATATTCTTTCTAGTGCATAATTTGGTTGTAGGCCTTTCTTTCCTTATTGCATGATTTTTTCCTTCTACAACTTGATTATGCTTTATGTGTACCTCACTTTTTCATCTCTTGTAAAGTTTTATAGTCCACTTGACTACTATGGGACTACTGTGTGTTGTTGAATGGACAAAGAATATGGCTAAAACAATACATGATTTTAGGAAATTCTTCTTTTCACCTTGTGATAGCCAAAGAGCTTCGGATTCCTTGTGGAAATGTTGGTGTAAGATCATGTTTGTATCACATATGAGAACAAGTAAAAATGGGAGACTTGTTCCGTTCATGAATAGTTTGGCATTTATTTGAGTGCCATGACTTGCCTTGTGAGATAATTTTGTAGGCATAAATGCCACACATGTGCATGGGAAATGTTAAACTTCGTGGACTTATCATGGTTGACAAAGGTTTTTAGTGTTTCTCAACATTCATTATACTTGTTAAGGGAAAAATGATGTAGAATGCTTGGCCTTTGTGATAAAGAGTCATTTATGGATTTTTCCTTCCATTTTTGCAAGAATATACATGTAATTAATATCCTTAAAGACAATCCACAAATGTAATAGAGGATATTCTTGCTAGAACTTAGATGTCAAATGGAAATGCACTTAAGTGTGGCTAAATGTGGGAATACTTATATCAATTTGAATTTGTCCAAAAACTTTAGTCATGTCCTCTAAAGGGCATGACATGGTTTTTCTATTATAATATGATCATACTTATGTCCTTCCAACCCTTGAAGAAATTCATTTGGGATATTCTTGTACTATATTACCCGTATACCCATATATGTTCATCGTGATTACCCTTGTGTAGGTAGCATCATGCTAATTAGAAAACATGCTACTGGAAATGAATGATCTCATAACATTTTCTCTCTCTTAATATAAGAGAGTTATACCATTTAGGTATTCAGACAATCAT
Organism: Dipteris shenzhenensis; assembly: GCF_047967505.1. Lineage (NCBI taxonomy): Eukaryota > Viridiplantae > Streptophyta > Polypodiopsida > Gleicheniales > Dipteridaceae > Dipteris > Dipteris shenzhenensis. The sequence goes on along the minus strand of NC_141601.1, from coordinate 5,221,898 downwards.
AAACCAATCCTTGTGGTCCTCTTCTACCTTGCAGATCCCGCAACTAATATGTGTATTTAATCAAAGCAATAATCCACTGTTAATCTAGCCCTCCGCGCATCAGTATAGTATGCATTTTGAAAGTTTTCTATCCTCTTTATCTACATGCTTTCAAAAGCCTCATGTGCAACCAACGCTTGCAAATCTGATGATTGTACCAACATATGGAAGTTCTTTCACAAAACGGATTGGTAACAATGCATCTAGAACGTGCCTTCCATTGTGAAAGGAGATACTTTGCCGATTAACTCCATGCCCAAGCATATAAAGAATAGTCATCATCTTATTGTTTAGGCAATTGCATTGTGCCATCCATAGTATAAGACTTACTAGCAAGAGCAACATATTTACCTAGTGCTTGCAAATTTAATGATAGAAGATTTCTCAAGTAGATTACTTCTACCTAATACCATTAAGGCAACCTATTGAGTATCTCCATGCCCAAGCATCTAATAGCTAAGAAAAAAAACACTCCAACAATTGTGATGATGGCAAGCTTATGCAACTGGAAGAAAACGATTTTCATGGCATGTAAAGCAATGTATAGTTAAGAGATACTCCAAGATTAAGAGCATAGGAGTGTTCGAGCTCAAGCGTTGCTGTATACAGTTTTTGTAGGTGTTAATCTATGTGAATTTTCATAAGATTGTCAGAGGAGGATGCTAGACAAGGAGGCGAAGCATTGGTCTGGAAGGAGTTTCGGTAGATGAAGATAAAGGGCCATCATCCCTTGCTTATAAATCCATAAGTTGGTTGAATTTCTTGAAGACTATACTCCTAACCTTAATATGTCATGTTTCCATAATCTAGGAGGCTCATATTTGCAACATTATTGCCGCATATACCCAAAGCCTCTTTTAGGGCTATCCTTTGTACAACCTATACCTTAGTCACACGAAGCAATCATATGGAAGTGTCCCTACTCTTGATAGCCATATGTGTTTATCTACTATATTAATGTATGGAAATATACACATTTTTGCAATCTCCCATACATGTCTTGAAATGACAAAGCATAGTAACAATGTCAAAACATACAAATTGTACCATTCATCAAATAATTGTAAACATTTGTTCCGGTACATTCCATAAACACACATAAAGATTCTCATATAGGTACATATCATAGAAATCTCTATAGCACATGTCAACACGTATGTATTTGTGTGTGCGTGAACAAAATTTCACAAAAATGTGTGTATGTGTGGCCCACATGCACACAATGTGTGGTTACATACACACACACACACACACACACACAAAAAAAAATGAATGTATGTATGTATGTATGTACACACATACATATGCATGTATATAAGTGTGTACATACATACATACATACTTATGTATGTATGTATGTACATACGTATGCATGTATGTACGTGTGTACACACATAAGTACATGCATGCGTATGTATGTATGTGTGTATGTGTATGTATATATGTGCATATGTACATACGTACATTTGTACCTTGAGTATCAGTAACTTGGTAGTAAGCACAATAGATCATAGTGCATGTACACTAAGGAGAGGGTGCATATACTATATGAGGCATATGTTTGCTTCTTAACTCCTTGCTATGTTACCCAAGGATGTGTTCACACCATTGTAAACCTCTCCTCACTCATGTAACACATTTGTGAGCTACTATAGGCTACTAAAAACGCTCTACAACCACACATTAGTTTTCAATAGGAGCAAATTCCATGTTTGTATACATGCATCATTAATTTTCTTATTTCACAAAGCTTGTTTGCTTAGTAGATAGCATAAGAACTATGAAATTTGTAGCATTAATGTTTGGCCAATGTAACTTTAGATCTAACAATGATGATAGTCCAAGATCACTACTTCAACAAAAAAACTGATGTAGATGATGATGGAATACACATCAAGAAAATAATGAGAGGAAATCACCCTTCTTTAAGATTTCCATATCTTGCATGAGTGATCAATATGACATGTATTGGCATGCACATTTTGCATGAAGAATGTATGAAGCAGATAGCAAAACTTCCAGGTCCAAGTATTGGTGTGTTCAAAAAATCAATACAAAATTTTTTATGTTTCTTTTGCATTCTAGAGATAGTTAATGTTTGAAAGACATGGAGGAGACTTGCCTATGCCAATCAATCTATCAAAATGCCAAAAGAAAAATGTAACATACTATGCCCATCTTATTTTACAAGTTGTTAAATTCCTACTAGTGCGCGTTTGGTTGTATTTCCTTATTGTATGATCTTTTTTGCTTCCACAACTCGATTATGCTTTATATGTGCCTTCTTTTTGTAAAGTTTTGTGTCCCACTTGACTATAGTGGAACTACTATGTTATCAAATGGACAAAGAACATGGCTAAAACAACACAAAATTTTAGGCAGTGCTTCTATTCATCCTTGTGGTAGCAAGAGAGGTTCAAATTCCTAGTGCAAACGTTGATGTGAGATCGATTTTGTATCACATATGAGAATAAGTAAAAGTGGGAGTCTTGTGGGTGGCAATTCATCAATATTTTGGCATTGCCATGATTTTCCATGTAAGATAATTTTGTAGGCATGGATGATACTCATGTGTAGAAAATAAAAAATTTTGGTAGACTAATTAAGGCTCACAAAGGTTTTTAGTGTTTCTCAACATTCATTCCACTTGTTCATGGAAATATGATGTAGATTGCTTGGCTCTTGTGATGAAGACTCATTTATGGATTTCCCCCCCCCCCCATTTTTGCAAGAATACACATGTAATGAATATCCTTGAATACAATACATAGACGTTATAGTGAATATTCTTGCTAGAACTTAGATATCAAATGGAGAATGCACTCAAGCGTGGATAAGTGTGTGTACTTATATGATTTTGAGCTTGGCCAAAAACTTTAGTCATCGATTGAAGATGTACTACTATTATATGTAGAAGAGCAAGGCATGGTTTGTTGTAGTATATGATCATACTTCTATACTTAAATAAGCATGCTTCCTATAACACTTTAAAGGACAATTTGGTCTTCTTCATCCATGTAGATGGATAGTTGTTACTATCCTCTTATTTGTGTAGATGCAAGATGTTGCTAAGCATTCTTTAAGAAATATTGAAGTAGGGTCTCACATGTCATATAGACATGTGACCCCCAAATTGAAGCCTAGATAAAAAGCAATGTAAGGTTCTCCTTTCAGAACACTGGTCGTTGCGCCCACATGCAAGGACACAAAAGAGGTTGCATCTTTGTCGAGACTTTTCTCAGCAATTGTGGGACCCTCTATTATGTGGGAATATCAACTTTGAAGATGTCTTTCAAGTGGAACACATACGTTGCATAACATGTACAGTGATCGTCTAGTAGCAATCACAATCAGTTAAATCAGCCCGCATGTAGGTAGCATAAGAAGCATCTCCGACCTTCAATGTCCCATACTTTGCTACAACTTTGCCTTTACATGCAAAACAATGATCTATATATTTTGACAAACCACTTATTCTTTAAGACACGTAGCAATTGGTTTCAAGTTCCTTGGCACCAATGCTTTGCATGGAGTGTTGTTTGGGGGAATATCCTTCTTTCCTTGCTTATTATTTTCTATGTCCTATTCTTTTTCGTGGTCGTGCTTGCAATTGCTGAAATAAAAAAGGCATGTTTTAAAGATCGCGCATGAAATTATATAGCTCGGTATTTTATCATGATGGTTGATCGCGGCATTCAAACTAGTTAAATGTGGTAGTAATTATGGTGGATTTTGTGATTTAATCAAGATGGGGACGAGTAAGGGTTAGGTTACAAAGGTTTTCCTTACTTTTTTAGCAATATACGTTTGAATTAGAGCCTCTTATGATAAACTTGGAAGTCTAGATTGCAAAAAATAAACAGGATTGGACTTCTTGTGAGTGGTTGTTATAGCCTAGCAAGAGAAAATGGTACTGTCGGACCAGAGCGACCAGAGCGCACATTCGAATAGAAAGGATTCCATTTGCCGTTTGGAAATTGCACCTGTATATATGAAAGCCAAGAACTTTCTTTCTATAGTGACGAACATTTAAACGATTTTGTTAGATGCAGGGACAAGGTAACGTATTGATCCGATCCGCAGTTCCTCAACCTGTAGAATGTGTTTGAACTTTAACTTACAAAAGATACGGGACGAGGGGGAGCCAAAAGCCGAGGCCAATTGTTTTGTATGAGAAGGAGTGCAATGGACGTAGAGGCAGTGACCCTACAAAGACATTAAGCAAGAAATTCATTGAAGACATTGCTAGCACTCAAGAGGACACCTCTAGGAACTATGGCATCTTCGCGATTATTCTCCCCGCCGATGCGTCTTGTGTATATATTTATTATGCAATTTAGGCTACCTTTCATATCTCTGTCAGCCAAGATGTTCCGCACTGGACATTCACAACGTGTTGAAGATGAGTCACGATGAATTTGGACGCGAGATCAATCAACAACTACTTACCAGGCTTTACAATCAGAGCACTAGAACTGGGAACTTAGACATCCAAGGAATTGGCATCATCCGTGCAAGGATCACTTCTCGCCTTGTTTAACTTTTTCAACTTCGCACCCAAATGACTTAATTGATAAGAATTGATTACTGCTTGAGTAGGATTCTGAGTGTATGAGCTTGGGAAAATTTCAACACATGCTATTTAGAGTGTAGGGAGGCTAGATAGTTTTCAACGCAGACGTTACTGCAAAGTCTTTGCCATTGTATCCAATATGAGACCACCGATAGATTACGAGCTCGAATTACATTACATTCAACCTACTACAGTAATCAATGTTGGACGGTCACCTTGCAACGTGCTCAAATATTCCGATCGTGAGCATCATTTTTAAGATAACCTTGCAAACCGTTGAATTTGATTCGGTGTACTTCTGAGACACCCAATCGTTAATCTGCCAATAAGTTCAATTGTAACAACTCGATTCACTTATGCCTACAACTAAAGCGTTGAATTCCACAATCACAAATTCCAACTTGGCGCTGAGAATAGAGAAAACCTACCACACATATATATTCGCTAATAAGTTTCCATAAGCTTTCAATGAGTTTACGTTCAACAATCTAAGCAGCCTAATGAGTATATGGATTGACTTCTCTTAGAGTCTCGGTCTTACACTGAATTGTAGTCTAGCATAAGGAATGTAATCCCAACAAAAATCTATTAATGGGAACAATTTTCATGATCGTATCAACACACTTTAAAATTGTTTTTCTGATCCCATATGTTGAATCAACCAAGAATCCATAATTCTCAAAAGGAAACGATGAACAACAATTGTTTATCGAACGACTAAGCAACCCATTGTTTCTCTCAAAATTCCTTGTAGCCAACAATCCTCTCAATCCAAACAATTGCAAAAACGTTTCAGTAGTTTATCAATTGTTTATCAGAATTCACGTCAATCATTCAACGCATCTTGCCATTTACCAAAATTTTCGCAACTAAATCATTTAATGCACCTTGACTTAAACAAGCGCTCACGCCTCTATTTTGAACTATGACAAGGCTTCTATTTGATGAATTCGCTTAGGCCTCTATCTTGAAAGGTGACGAGAAGAAAGGCATAACACATAGAGAGAGACATAGCTATGCAAGAAGTAAAAGGGAGTTTTAACATGAGCTTGTTTGTGGAATCCAACAACGAGAAAGCAATTTTAGTACTATGAACAGGTTTCTATTCTACACTGTGGTTTCAGAGTGCACATAAACAATGGGAACGTTGAGTGCAAGGAACCCCAAATATGAAGGGAAAGCGAATTCAAAAATCAATGGTAACCTTTCCCGAGAGCTGCATGCTTTTTTTGTGAAGCCAGTAACTATATTATTAACATGAAATCAATGTACATGACATTAGACTCCAAAAGAGAGCCTAATGGAAGAACTCAAAAACAGTCAGAAAACACTTCAAGACTAGTAGCATCCATGGACTATTTAGCGTCTTGTGATCCAACCATTACTGATGATCTTCCTCGAGAACTAGTGACAAACAGATGCGATGATCAAGAAGCAATACTGGCGTTTGAACTCTCAACCGCCACCTTGATAACTCTCTCTAAGCCTTTTCTGCGAGCTCTACGAATAGAATTAGTCCAATTGTGAATTCCAGCTTTCATTGGCACTCTTGGCATTGCACCACGCACATGGTGAGCTATCATGGAGCTTCCCAAAAAGGGACGTGAAGTTTCAAAAGACCACACTTCCCAAAAGTGAGGACTTGCACAGGAGGAACTATGACACATTGCCAGAACTACACACGTATTTCCAAAAATGCAAAGTAAATTTTGTGGGGGTTAAAGGTCACTGTGCCTTAACCCCGGTTATGTACAATACTCAAACACACATATATAAATGAATGAAAAAGAAGATTAGGGTGGTTCTGCACCCACCAAAACTTGTGTGGCTCTCTGTTTCTCTCTCTCCCTCTTCCGTTCTTGCTTCCGTTGAGAGCACTCTCAACTGGTATTAGAGCCTGGGTGATCTAGCTGAGCGTGCGTGAATGCTTGGAAGCCCAGTAGCTCTGTGGGAGGAAGGAGAAGCTCTGTGGGAAGCTTTGTGGGTGACTTTACTTACATTCGAGTGTGCAGAGACCTTGGAGGAACCTTTGGAAAAGTCACTTTGGCTTTGCGAAGTGGTTTTGAGAGCCTATTAAGTGGTTTGAAGAAAAAGTCATTTTTTGAGCTTTTCCCTGTTCCGTTCGATGGTTCCGTTCGATGACAGAGACTCCGTATTAACTTGTAGAGGCAACTATTGCTTGCTTTTGGTGTCCACATTACTTCAGGAGCCTGGAAACACCTTCATTCCTGAATCTTGGATCATTTCATTAGATTTCTGAGTCACTGTGTCAGTTCCTGCGTTTTTTGCCCGGGTGTTGGAACTCAAGTTTGGAGCAACCATTTGTAGATCTGTCAGTTCCGGTGGACTCAAGAGATCCTAAAACTTCTATGTTGCTCATCATTCGCACTCCGGTGGAGTTTACAAACAGCTCTGTTTCAAAAAACGTTTTTCAGTCCGTGTGTTGGACCCAGTGATTGAGACCACGGTTTCCAAAACCGTCTGTCCCATTGCGTTCCGGACGTCCAAAAACCCCTACCTATCAGTTCTTGCGTGATTCGGTGGAGGATTTTCAGAGTTATAAATGTCTGTGTATTCGATTTCGTCTCTGTGTTATGCATTTTTCATACTAAGGTTTTGAAACCTTAGATTTATGCCACATGGCAGTGGATAAGTGTTGACTCCCATTTCTCACTCATCGGTTGGGATTTTGGAGTTCTGGTAGAAGAGAGATATTTGCAGATTTTCTTGCTGATTCCGATTATGTAATGGCGCCCATGTTTTGAGGCATCTCAGGTTCTATTTTCAGCAGCGCTCATTACCGTGGGACTATGATTTCTCGAGCATACCTTATGCAGATCACTCTAGTTGCAGTTTGAGCAGTGTGTGCGCTCATTCGTGGTGTGCATTGGGTTGCAGTGGATGATTTATAGGCCATTTGGATGCATTGCGGTCCTTATTGGATGCGCTGATAGGCCCAGATTGCTTTGTGGGATGCTATTTTTATGGACGCTTTACACATGGATGCTATTTTAAGCTGAGGGACAGCTTTGACACATTGTTGGCGATGCACTGATAGTGCTATGCTCTCTTGGATGAGATATAATTGATGCATATGCCAGTGGACAGTGTTTATGCTTGAGTCATTTGGCACTTATTGGCATTTTCTTTTGGGCCAGATTTGCTCATATGGATGCATAGTATATGCACATGAGTCAGATGCATCTTTTGATGCTTTGAGCTTTGAGTTTTTTGTGATATTTCAATCTATTGTGGCATACACATTTGGGTGCACCTAGTATTTGGTGTGATTTTCTCTTGTAGGCACTAGAATTTGGGATTTTTGTTTCACTTGCATCATGGCATCCTCTTCCACGTCTGAAAATGAGTTTTTCAGCATTAAGAAGTTTGATGGGACAAACTTTTCTTTGTGGAAAGAACAAATAAGGGATGTGCTTATTCAAAAGAAGCAGATTAAACCCTTGGCAGGGATTGAAGCTAAGCCTGCAAATATGTCTGAGGATGATTGGAATGAGTTGGATGCATTAGCAAAGTCTACTATTAGACTTCATCTTGCAGAGTCAGTTTATTTCACAGTAGTAAATGACCAGACTACGGAAGATTTGTGAAAGAAACTGTGTGCCACTTATGACAAGGAAACTGCCTCTAATAAAGTTTACCTCATGAAGAGGTTGTTTGAGCTGCAAATGAAGGAAGGGGTCTCCATTGCTTCTCACTTGAATGAATTCAATATTATTTTCAGCCAGCTTCAGGCTCAGAAAATGAATTTTGATGCGGAGACTAAGGCAATATTTCTCTTATATTCATTGCCATCCTCATGGGATACCTTCCGTACAGCTGTCAGTAACTCTGCACCTAGTGGAGTACTGAAATTTGATGATGTTGTGGGTAGCTTGTTGGCCGAGGAGATTAGACGGAAGTCTATGGATGGCAATAAGCAGGATGCAGCCTTAAATGTGCAAAGGGGTAGATCACAGTTCAGGGGGAAGTTCCAGAGGGAAGTCACGTAGCAAATCCAGAGCACGGAACATTGAGTGTTACCACTGTGGCAAGAAGGGCCATATGAAAAAGGATTGCTACAAGCTGAAAAGAGAGCAAAAGGATAAGAAAAAGAATGCAAATTGGGGTGCAAATCAAAAGGAAGAGAGTCCAAGGGAGGACAAAGGAAGAGTGAAGATCAAGGAGATCAATGCAGTCACACATGATAGTGACAATGACATTCTCTTCATGTCTAGTTTATCTGCAGAGTTGCTTACCACTTCAGATGATGCATATTCCCAGGATTGGATTTTGGATTCTGGTGCTTCATTCCATGTTACTCCCCATAGGGAATGGTTCTCCACTTATGATAGTGGAAAGACAGGTTGTGTGTATCTTGGAAATGACTATGCATGTGACATAGTGGGAGCAGGTGACATAAAGTTTTCTTTTGCAAATGGATCTGCACTTGTTTTGAAACATGTGAGACATGTGCCTAAGCTGACCAAGAGTCTTATTTCAGTGGGTTAGCTAGATGATGCTGGTTTTCACACCACTTTTGGCTTTCAGAGTTGAAAAATTCAAAAGGGATCTATGCTTTTGGCTAGGGGTGCCAAGTGTGGGACTTTGTATCCCTTACATGTATCAGGGGTATTTGATCATGTTGTTGCAATAACCGAGCAGCCAAGCACTTCTTTGTGGCATTGCAGGTTGGGACACATGAGCCAGAATGGAATGAAACTCTTATGCCGTTTGGGTTATGTACCGCATTTGAGTTTCTCTGATTTTGAATTTTGTGAGCACTGTCTCTATGGGAAGCAGACTAAATCAGCCCATAAAAGAAGGGGACAGAAAGTTTGAAATGCTTGATTTGATGCATTCAGACGTATGTGGTCCCATGCCTACACGGTCATTAGGCGGGGTTGAATACTATATGACATTCATTGATGATGCAACTAGGAAAGTGTGGGCTTATGCTATAGCTCGGAAGAGTGATGTGTTCCAGGTATTTCAGAAATGGCTGGCCTTGGTTGAGAATCAGTCAGGTAGAACGCTTAAATGCCTTCGGACTAACAATGGTGGAGAGTATCTCTCTCATGACTTTCAGCATTTCTGTGATACTCGTGGGATTAAGAGGGAGCTTACATCCCCTCGTACTCCAGAGTAAAATCCAGTTGCAGAAAAGATGAACCGTACCATTCAAGAAAGGTTGCAATGCATGCTTTCCAATGCAAGTCTTTCTGGTGGTTTTTGGGCTGAGGCAATGAAGACTGCAGTGCATGTGATCAATAAATCACCTAGTAAGAGTTTGGATGGTGGTATTTTTGAAGAGGCATGGAGTGGCAAGAAGCCCTCTTACTCTCATTTGCGTATATTTGGGTGTGAGGGATATGCACATGTGCCAAAAGAGCTTCGAAAGAAGCTAGATCCTAAGTCTAGGAAATGCATCTTTTTGGGTTATGGTGAAAGTGGAGAGATGGGCTATCGTCTCTGGGATCCAGAAGCAAAGAAGATCATACGCAGCCATGATGTGGTCTTCAATGAGAAGAAGATGCATAAGGTACCCATGAGGGATGTGGAAATGAGGAGAATCACTTTCCAAGATGTGAATCCACCTGCATATGTTGATAGACAACAAGCTGTCCATGCACCAAATGTGCAAGAAATGGTACAACCAAGTACTCCCATAGGTATACAATCAAGGGTAGATGATGGATCATCTATTGGTGAAAATGATGAGTCAAATGTGACTGATATGCAGATGGGACAGCAAGCTGAAATACCATTGAGAAGATCATCTAGAGTGTCTAGACCACCTGATAGGTTTGTTCCAGGGGTAGACTTTGTGATGCTTACTGATTGCGGGGAGCCTTCTTGCTACAGAGAGGCTATGATGCGTGAGGATCAACGCAAGTGGGAGTATGCTATGCAATCAGAGATGAGTTCACTTATGAAAAATAAGACTTGGGACTTGGTTTCTTTGCCACATAGAAAGAAAGCATTGCCATGTAAATGCGTCTACAAAATGAAGGTCACAGGTGATGATGTGCCTAGGTACAAGGCCCGTTTGGTTGCTAAAGGGTTCAAGCAAGAGAAGGGTGTGGACTTTGATGAGATATTCTCTCCGGTTGTGAAGATGATCATACTTAGATGCATGCTTGGACTAGTGGCAGTAGAGGATATGGAGCTTATGCAAATGGATGTCAAGACAGCTTTCTTGCATGGGGATTTGCATGAGGAAATTTACATGGTGCAGCCGGAAGGCTTTGAAGAAAAGGGCAAAGCGCATTTAGTTTGCAAGCTGAAGAAGAGTCTCTATGGTCTTAAGCAAGCACCTAGAGAATGGTATCAGAAGTTTGATGCTTTCATTCGGTCCCAGGGTGCTAGGTACAAGGCCCGTTTGGTTGCTAAAGGGTTCAAGCAAGAGAAGGGTGTGAACTTTGATGAGATATTCTCTCCGGTTGTGAAGATGATCATACTTAGATGCATGCTTGGACTAGTGGCAGTAGAGGATATGGAGCTTATGCAAATGGATGTCAAGACAGCTTTCTTGCATGGGGATTTGCATGAGGAAATTTACATGGTGCAGCCGGAAGGCTTTGAAGAAAAGAGCAAAGCGCATTTAGTTTGCAAACTGAAGAAGAGTCTCTATGGTCTTAAGTAAGCACCTAGAGAATGGTATCAGAAGTTTGATGCTTTCATTCGGTCCCAGGGTTTTAGAAGGAGTGAAATTGATCACTGCCTCTACACTAAAAGGGCTAAGGATAATAGCCTGATAATCTTGGCACTATATGTGGATGATATGCTATTGGCTAGCAAGAATACTTATGAGCTAAATGCATTAAAGGCCAAGTTGCATGAGGCCTTTGATATGAAGGATTTGGGACTTGCAGGTCACATTCTTGGTATGCGCATCACGCGTGATCGAAGTAGGAAACTCCTTTGGCTTTCACAAAAAGAGTATGTTACAAAAGTATTGCAACGTTTCAATATGGAGGGGGGGAAGGCAGTGAGTACTCCATTGCCTCCATATGTGAAACTGAGTCATACAGATAGTCCCAAATCAGATGAGGAGAGGGCCATGATGGCCAAGGTTCCTTATGCATCAGCAGTTGGAAGTCTTATGTATGCTATGATAGCTACTAGACCAGACATTGCATTTGCAGTGGGAGTTGTTAGTCGGTATATGGCTAATCCAGGAAAGAAGCATTGGGAGGCAATTAAGTGCATCATGAGGTACATGAAGGATACCAAGGAGATGTGCATCTGCTTTGGTAAAGGAGACATGCGTGTACTTGGGTACACAGATTCAGACTATGCAGGGCATGTGGATAGTAGGAGATCCACTTCTAGCTATGTGTTCACCTTTGCAGGTGGTGCAGTGTCGTGGATGTCTCGCGCACAAAAGTGCGTTGCTTTGTCTACCACAGAGGCTAAGTATGTTGCAGCCACAGAGGGTTGCAAGGAGGCTATATGGCTTGATTGACTAGTGGGAGATTTGGGGATTCATAGAGGTGTACCGACATTGCATAGTGATTCCATGAGTGCTATTCAGCTAGCACGGAATCCGATTTTTCATGCAAAGAACAAACACATTAAGGTCAGGTACCATTTCATCAGGGAGGTACTTGAGGACAAGCGCATAGAGCTTGTCAAGGTTCATACAGATGATAACCCTGCAGATATGCTGACGAAGAGTCTGCCTAGTCAGCGGTTTGAGTATTGTCGTGTATTGATGGGCATTGGATAGTATGCTCACTGGTTATTCTCCCTTAAAGGCACATTGTCCTTTAAGTGGGAGGTTGTGGGGGTTAAAGGTCACTGTGCCTTAACCCCGGTTATGTACAATACTCAAACACACATATATAAATGAATGAAAAAGAAGATTAGGGTGGTTCTGCACCCACCAAAACTTGTGTGGCTCTCTGTTTCTCTCTCCCCCTCTTCCGTTCTTGCTTCCGTTGAGAGCACTCTCAAATTTCACGTCTTTGGAGGCAAATCACAGTACTTTAACCTCCCCTTCCACCAAGGCAAGCCAAAAAATCAAATTAATTAACCCTCTCCAAAATTCGCCTTCATAAATTAACCTAATTAACACAATACTTTTAGAACTATGGCACATTGCCAGAACAACACGTAATTTCAAAAATGCACAGTGAATTTCACATCTTTGGAGACAAAACACGATACTTTGACCTCCCCTTCCACCAAGGCAAGCCAATAAATCAAATTAATTAACCCTCTCCAAAATTCGCCTTCATAAATTAACCTAATTAACACAATACTTTGGAGGACTTGCACACGTAGAACTATGGCACATTCCCAGAACAACACGTAATTCCAAAAAATGCAAAGTGAATTTCACATCTTTGGAGGCAAAACACGATACTTTGACCTCCCCTTCACCAAGGCAAGCCAAAAAATCAAATTAATTAACCCTCTCCAAAATTCGCCTTCATAAATTAATTTAATTAATACAATACTTTAGAGGACTTGCACACGTGGAACTATGACACATTGCCAGAAAGCATGTGATTTCAAAAAAATGCAAAGCGAATTTCGCATCTTTGGAGGCAAAACATGGTACTTTGACCTCCCCTTCCACCAAGGCAAGCCAAAAAATCAAATTAATTAACCCTTTCCAAAGTTCGCCTTCATAAATTAACTTAACTTACATGCACCATTAACAAAAAATTATTGTCTTGGGAAATCAACCAAAAGTCCTTGCCACCAATCACCATCGAACCTGAATCATCTTGAGAGTTTTGTCCGAGATGAAATGTGATAGCTGCTTATGTAAAATATCTCCCTCCACCATCATGTGGCTCCCTTATCTACCTCCCTGATTGCTCTTGCTCCCCATCTCCATTTTTCATTCCCTAGTCCTTGTCAATTGTGATGCCAATAGGGATCATGTAGTAGGAGACAAGGGGAAGGCGAATGAGCAACTACCCAAATGTACGAAACCTTACATTTACAATAGATGTTAGGTGATTAAACCTCTGCTTGCAATTCTGTTTTTGGGAGAGAGGTGCACAATGGAGGAGCTAAACACAAGTGGGGGTGGGTGGCACATGGAGGAGTCAGCACTAAAGAGGTGATAGGGAAGAGAGCAAGGAGTAGCAACAATTGAGGTCAAGGGGAAAGCAACACAATTGGGGGAATGTTGAGGTGCTTCAGGAAGGGAGGAAAAGGACCAAGGGAAGGAGAAATAGAGCTGAGGCGGAAGGGGTGGTTTGGAAAAGAATGGAGGGAGAGACGGAGGAGGAGAAGGTGGGCTGAGCAAGGGAGAGATTGGTAGGGAGAGAGAGAAGAGGGGAGGAGCAATTAGAGAGAGAGAGAGAGAGAGAGAGAGAGAGATGGCGGAGTGGAGAGGCTGCGATCAAGGGCATAACTTAGGTTAATTAGGTGTGATTGGGGGGGACATAACTAATTAATTGATTTTCTTGAACATGAGCTATATATGTCCCCTTAAAGAGTGTATCAAACCTAGACCTTTGATATTTCATGGGAAGACATTAATGAACTTGAATAACAAGCCCATAAATTATTATTAAAGCTAAAAGATCTTTTCCATCATCCAAATTCATGTCCCAGGTTTTCTGATATATTTGAGCATGGAAAGGGTGTAATTCCAAACATGCATGTGGTTGTATCAACTAGAATAATAAAAGCTAAGATGAGCTTGCTTTGAGTACTTGCTCAATCGTCCAAGTAGTTACAATATCATAGTTGCTGTTAATATGAGCCCAAGGGTGACTGCAGAATGCCATAGATACAATTATTACAAGAGTGACCCTAAAATAGCAGAAAGCTGCAGAATTTGACTGCAATAAATGCAAACCATAAAATGAAGGCGTCAATGTGTGCACGCCTGAATTGAAGATATAGCACCTTGGGTTCCCCAGCGTACAAGGAAGATCAGGAAACGCATACATGCTATCCTGTAACCAATATATAAAAGCCCTCTTTGTCCCCTTGTATACACTCTTCCCCAGACACACATGCAGTCGGTATGTGCATCTCACACACACACACACAAAAGAGAGAGAGAGAGAGAGAGAGAGAGAGAGAGAGAGAGAGACTAGAAAGAAAGCGGGCTTTGAAGCTCCCCACTAAAAAGATTTGTAGTCTATTCTAAAAAGACTCAACTCAAGGACCTTCGATTTGATCAAAAGTTGAGTTGCAAAGGTTGTGGACCTCAGAGAAAGAATTAAAACAATTACAAGTGGCCACTTAGAGCCTGAAAAATGTGCACCAAAAGCAAAACTTGCCAGCTGCAAACAAGAAACATTTCCTGTAGCTGGCACATCATGGCTGCAACTAATGAAGGAATCCATCTCTTCCATTGCTGCATCGAAGAACTGTTTTGTGGGGTAACAAATTACATGGCCATGTCTCAGGTTAACATATGTGGGCATCATCTAGTACCCGTGAAGGACAGAAGGAAATGCTAGAACTTCATGTCCCTTCCTCAAAACAAAAGCCTGCAACCAGATGCCCAGAAATGAATCTCAAAGAATCTTCTATAAGAAATAACTTATACTGTATTACTGCAGCATATGTGTGATGTAGTTCGGTAGAAGTTGTTTTATCCTGAGCTTCTCTCAACTGTCCTCCACTTGAGAATGAAATACAAAGCTAGGGAAGGAAGTAGTAATATCCCTGTTCAAGTACAGAACACCCTTTGTTAGGAGGCTCTGAAAAATACCACATACTACATGATACATCAAGACTGAAAGTGCCTTCTATAAAATAATCAATTTGAGTCCTGTGGCACATAGGGAGAAGGAAACACAGAGGCAGTACCTTTCACAGTCCAAATATAAATAAGCAGCAGGAGTTTTTACAATCAGATTTACAATACAGCTCGACGCCAAACAACCCAACACTTTTTTCAATGATCTCTTCTTATTGAATAAATCTGCTGTCAAATAAGGAAGGTGTCCATGGCTGTAAGGAAAGTGCTTGATTGGCTTTATTATTTTAAAAAGATGGGGTAGATACACCAGACTAGACAAGAAAGTATCTTCCATAATAAAATAAAATAAAACTTGGACTGCAAATGATGACAAATGAGGTTTACACATCTGCGACCTCTAGCATCATGGCACCGTCCCAAAGACCACCAGCCTTTTTCAAATGAAAGGAACAAGGAATTTGCTTACAGACATCCACCTCAGTAAAACAACAGAATACTAGTAAGTCTGCACACAGATCAGACCTCCTGTTGGTATAAGCTCAGGTCCCCTCAATCAAAAGTCTGCAAAAAGCCCTCACCATATGCTGCCATTGAGATTTATCCCTGCAAGCCTCCATGAAAGAGCCTTATGAAGCTACGTTCACAATACACAGCCAGTCCCCTATGAAGAGTTAAATACAACCCTTCAGGGGTTAACTGCATCTCTTTAGAACAATTAGCAACATGTGGCTGAGCACTTCATCCTCAACAAGAGGGCCCACATCAATGCAAGATCATTGTGAATCACCAGCTAGTGGAATGGTATTGGCGTATACATGTAGCAGGGTTGAGGATTGGCTGCACGAAGCTTGGGGGCTAGCTAAATCGGTATGCCAGAGAAGCTTTGTAAGGTGACTAGCAACTAGGTGCAGGCATGAATGCAAATAGAATTAGTGTGATTTGAGAGTTTCCCATCCTAGTATTTTTAGTCTAAATTGGACTCGTTGCTGTCTCTGCTAAAGGAAATCCATGTTAGCCAGAACTTGAGCAAGCCGGCTATTGTTGGGGTAAAGGCACTATGGCCACCCAAGTACAGTTAGTACACTTAAGTACAATTAGTACTTTTATTTGATAAGTACACTAAGTACGGTGTACTTAGTGTTGTAACCTTATCCTTTCATATAAAAAGGTTGACTGTGTGCTAGGGGAGGTACACACATATGTTTTATCCCCACACTCTTGTGTTTATCCTGCTTGTGTGTGTCGGTGTGCTCCTTCTCTCCCTTACCACAACTGGTATCAGAGCTTGGAACAGGACACTCTCCCTATCCTCGCCTATTCTGCAACTGCCTAGTTTCGTCTTTCTTGTGGGTGCCCAAATGTGGGTCTTAGCAGCAGCCAGCAGCACTGCCATCGCCAGGCAGCGGCGCTAGCAGCCAGCAGCCAGCGCCGTCAGCAGCGCCAGCAGCTGCTAGTGCTGCCAGCGCTATCAGCCGTCGAGGCTGTCCGTCGCCAGCAGCCAAGGCCACCGGCGACGCCAGCAGCCAAGGCCACCAGCGACGCCAGCAACCAAGGCCACCGACGACGCCAGCAGCCACGCCAGAAGCGGCGCCACCAGCGGCGCCAGCAACTCCGCCACCACTGCCACAAGTGGCCACAAGTGCTTGTACTCGCCATCGCCATCGCCGGAGAGCTCGGAGACGATCACGATGCGCAACACATCGTAGAGCAGCCCGCTTCATCCGCTTCTGTTTTTTTGGTTTCTTCAGCCTTCAGTTCTTTTCTGTCCCAGCGCAATTTCTGAGCTCATCGTGAGCATTGTTGGTCAAATGCACTCTCAATACGTAGATCTACTGTTTATGCCTACTGTGTGAGAGAAAATCTCAACATTGAACTGCAGAATCAAGGGGCTTTTGTAGCCACAGCCAAGCATTGGCTTATACACGCACTTGTTTGCGTATATCCTCCTGATTGGAGTTGATTTGTGCAAGGATTTGATGCATTTTATGACTTACGGGACAGTGGCAGATGCATATGATACAGTGTGTACCACATTGTTACATTGAGCATTGAATGTGCAATTAAAATTGGGGCTTTTGACATTGTTATGCATATCAGTGTTGGGGGAAACACCTAGATGCTTTATGTGATCAGTGGAGCTTTGGGAAAGCGGTGTATGCACTAAAATCTTCAAAAAATTGGCTTCCAATCAAGGGGCTTTTGCCTCATTCAAGTTCTAAACTGTGTAACACAATTAAAGAGGCAAGAGAAAGTCTAATTCTGACAGTTTTGGACAGTTATACAGTCAATTTCTGTTGCTGTACTAGAAAGTACAGTCAGGTACTGTCCGGAGTCAACTTTTGGACTGTAAACAGTCACTTTACTGAAGTTTAAAGTGCATAAAATAGTGCTGGTTTCACTGTTACAGCAGGGACATACATTGTGTCAAATCAAGGTACTGCTGTACTGTACTACAGAGCATCAATTAATGCATTAAGTATTGCTGTTCTGGATCTGCAGCAGGCAGGAAACAGACAGTATTTACTGTTAAGTGGGAGAAAGTTGCAGGTCCTGTGTTCCATTGCAGGAATTAACTTTTGAGCACAACTACAAATGCATCTGTGCACTTAGTTTGCAGGGAGTCAGGCACCCAAGTGTGGGTTATATTTCTTGCTGATTGTAATGGCTTCATCCTCGGAATCTTCTCTTCTCAATATTAAAAAGTTGCAGGGTGCTGCTAACTACCCAATGTGGAAAAAGATGGTCCTGAATGTGCTAATTCTCAAGCAGTTTCATGCTCCTATTATACACAAAGGTGTGAAGCCCACTGGCACATCTGATGATGCTTGGGCACTAGCTGATCTGTCAGCAAAGTCCATAATTGAATTGTCACTCCATGAGAGTGTTGTTTGGAATGTGGATGGTGAAAAAACAGCCTGGGGTGTGTGGAAAAAGCTACAGGACACATATGAGCAGCAAAGTGTAGCCACAAAGATATATTGGTTGCGCAAGTTCTTCAATCTGAAGATGAAGGAAGGGACCTCCATGGATGCACATCTCAATGAGTTTAATTCAATTGTCACTCAACTTGCAAATCAAAAATATGTGGTGGATGAGGAAACCAAGGGTATGGCACTCTTGATCTCTCTTCCTGAAAGTTGGGATACATTCACCACAGCTGTAACAAATGCAAACACTTTCATAAGTTTTTCAGATATCACAGGGCTGATTTTGCAAGAAGAGCAGAAGCTGAAAGCTCAAGATGCAGTAAAGCCTAACAATGCCTTAAATGCAAGGGGGAGAAGTCAGCAAAGACGCAAATCTCAGGAAAGGGGAAAAGGGAGGAGCAAGTCCCGCTCCAACAAAGATGTTGAGTGCTACCACTGTGGCAAAAAGGGACATACCAAAAAGCAGTGCTTTAAACTGAAAAATGATAAGAGAGACAAAGCCAAAAACATTGATGCGTCATATGCAAAAGCAATTGTACCAGTAAGCAATGGCAAGAGCAGTGTGAAGATTGAAGAGCTTCATTCTACACACGGTTATGACAGTGAGGGAGAGGTTCTATTTCTCTCTACTTTGGATGCTCATTCTCTCCATGCAGGAGATTTTGCAGACATGCACTCTTGGATCATTGACTCAGGTGCCTCATTCCATGTTACACCTTACAAAGAATTGTTTGTAAGATATGCAGCAGGCAATAATGGAGTCGTTTTTCTAGGGGATAATCATGCATGCAGTATTGTCGGTGTTGGAGATGTCAGGCTTGTATTGCTGATGGTACTCAGCTTATGCTTCACAATGTTAGGCATGTACCCGAAGTCAAGAAAAATCTGATTTCTACTGGCATGTTGGATGACGAAGGTTTTGTGACCAGCTTTGGTCATGGTTTCTGGAAGGTCACCAAAGGTGCCCTAGTTGTTGCCAGAGGCTCTAAGGTTGACACAATGTATACTCTTCATGCTAAAGTATGTAATCATGTTGATATTCATGCCACCGAGCTGCCGAATATTTCTATGTGGCATAGCCGGATGGGACATATGAGCATAAGTGGAATGGAGCAATTGGCTCGCCTTGGCTACTTACCGTCTCTTAAATTTTCTGATTTAAAGTTTTGTGAGCACTGCATATATGGTAGACAGTTACAGTGTCCTCATAAAAGGAGATTAGGACATAAAGATGCTCAACTTGAGCTTGTGCATACAGACGTTTGTGAGATGCCTAGTCCTTCACTTGGAGGTGCACGGTACTTTGTCACATTTATAGATGATTCCACAAGGAAGGTGTGGGTGTATCCTCTTCGATTGAAGAGTGATGTCTTTCCAATGTTCCAGAAATGGCTTGCTATGGTTGAGAACCAAACAGGCAGAACACTGAAGGCTTTGCGGTCAGATAACGGTGGGGAGTATATGTCTAATGCATTCAATGCATTTTGTGATGCTAGAGGTATTAAAAGAGAACTCACTGCTCCTTACAGTCCAGCGCAAAATGGCACTGCAGAGCGTATGAATAGAACCATACAGGAAAAGTCCCGCTCTATGATGTCACATGCTGCTTTACCTCATGGATTTTGGGCTGAGGCTGTAAAAACAGCAGTACACCTCATCAATAGGTCACCAAATAAAAGACTAGATGGCAGAGTGCCAGAGGAGCTTTGGACAGGAAAACCTCCTTCCTATAAGCACTTGAGGGTCTTTGGCTGCCCTGCGTACGTGCATATACGCAGAGAAGATCGCAGCAAGCTTGATCCTAAGTCTCTTAAATGCATTTTTCTTGGATATGGTGATAGTGGTGAGATGGGTTACCGCCTATGGGATCCTGTGAATAAGAAGCTAATACGCAGCAATGATGTCTTATTTGATGAGTCATGTATGTTTAAGGCAGCAGATAAGCCTTCTGATGCTTCAGAGGTTGACATTGATGACTCGGGACATCCTGTACAATTCAGGCAGGCTGCGAATCAGCCACAACAGCAGCGTAATCAGCCAATGCATGATGCTGCAGCAGGTCCAAATGGACAGCCCGCAGTGGCGGAAGATGTACTACGGGACATGCCACCTTTGGAAGACCTCCCAGGCATAATTCTGCAGCCTGATCTAATGGAACAGCCACCTGTTTTAGGTGAGCAGCAAGTTGGACAGCAAGACCAATGGGTCCGAAGGTCCACTCGACAAATGAAACCGCCAGACAGATTTATTCCAGGAGCAGATTTTATTATGCTTACAGACTGTGGAGAACCTTCCTGTTACAAGGAAGCCGTGCAAATGCATGATAAAAGGCTATGGGAACTAGCCATGAAGTCTGAAATGGACAGTCTCCATAAAAATGGTACTTGGGAATTGGTGCAGTTGCCTAAGGGCATGAAAGTACTGCCATGCAAGTGGGTGTATAGATTGAAAGACACACTTGGAGCTAAGCCAAGGTATAAAGCCAAGTTGGTTGCCAAGGGCTTTAAGCAGGAGTATGGTGTCGATTTTGATGAGATCTTTTCTCCGGTGGTTAAGATGACCACACTCAGGATTGTACTTGCTTTGGTTGCATGTGAGAATTTGGAATTATGCCAAATGGATGTGAAGACAGCCTTTCTTCACG
Organism: Dipteris shenzhenensis; assembly: GCF_047967505.1. NCBI lineage: Eukaryota > Viridiplantae > Streptophyta > Polypodiopsida > Gleicheniales > Dipteridaceae > Dipteris > Dipteris shenzhenensis. The sequence continues at coordinate 5,201,034 of NC_141601.1, read as the reverse complement.
GTGATCTTCATGAGGAGATCTACATGCAGCAGCCAGAAGGATTTGTAGTCAAGGGCAAGGAGTCACTTGTATGCAAGCTTAAAAAGAGTCTTTACGGGCTGAAACAGGCACCAAGGGAATGGTATAAGAAATTTGATACCTTCATGAAGTCCCAAGGTTTCAGGAGAAGTGATGACGATCACTGCTTATATACCAAAAGGGCTGCAAATGGCAGCTTAATCATTCTCATTTTATATGTGGATGACATGCTTATTGTTGGTAAAGCTCGTAAGGAGCTTGATGACCTTAAGAAAAGATTGCATGAGGCCTTTGATATGAAGGACCTTGGTGATGTAAATCACATACTGGGAATGCGGATACGGAGAGACAGGGGACAGCGTTTGTTGTATTTGTCTCAGACCGAATATATTGGCAAAGTATTGCACAAGTTTTATATGGAGGGGGGGAAGACCCTTAGTTCTCCATTGCCTCCATATGTGAAACTCAGTGCAATGGACAGCCCACACTCAGATGCTGATAGGGCTGAAATGGCCAAGATTCCGTATGCTTCAGCTTGTGGCAGTCTCATGTATGCCATGGTTGCTACCAGACTTGATATTGCGTTTGCAGTGGGAGTGGTTAGCAGGTATATGGCAAATCCAGGCAAAAAGCATTGGAATGCAGTGAAAGGTATCATGAGATACCTTAAGGGCACACAAGAGTTGTGCATATGCTTTGGCAAGCGAGATGCAAAGGTGCATGGTTATGTGGATTCAGATTTTGCTGGTCATCCAGATAACCGGAAGTCTACTACCGGTTATGTTTATACACTCACTGGAGGTGCAGTGTCATGGATGTCAAGGATGCAGCAGTGCATAGCCTTGTCTATCACGGAAGCTGAATATATTGCAGCCACAGAGGCATGCAAGGAGGCCTTATGGTTATCTCGGCTAGTGGGAGACTTGGGCATTACAGGTGATATTCCATTGTTGCATTGTGACAGTCAGAGTGCTATTCAGTTGGCACACAATCCTGTCTTTCATGCAAAGACAAAGCACATTGATGTGAAGTATCACTTCATCAGGGAGGTAATAGATGATAAGCTGATTCAGCTTGTCAAGATTCACACAGATGATAATCCAACAGATCTGTTGACAAAAGGCTTGCCTGCAGAGCAGTTTCCACATTGCCGACAGTTGATGGGTATAGGTTGAGCCTCATTTATTTTTACTTAAGGGCATATTGCCTTTAAGTGGGAGGTTGTTGGGATAAAGGCACTATGGCCACCCAAGTACAGTTAGTACACTTAAGTACAGTTAGTACTTTTATTTGATAAGTACACTAAGTACGGTGTACTTAGTGTTGTAACCTTATCCTTTCATATAAAAAGGTTGACTGTGTGCTAGGGGAGGTACACACATATGTTTTATCCCCACACTCTTGTGTTTATCCTGCTTGTGTGTGTCGGTGTGCTCCTTCTCTCCCTTACCACAGCTATCACAGAGGACTAGACACTGTACAAATCTAGGTTGCATGCTGTGCTTCATCCAACTAATCAATCCTCTACACTTTCTAGCCGGATATGGAGAATGTGCCTAGTACTCATATCCGAAGTCAAAACATGTTTTCATCTAATAGATGGATGAGTCCGAGCACTTTAACGGAGCCTACAAAATAAGCTTAACCAACTCAAGTTCAACTCCGATCTACCAAGTTAAACTTGAATCGACTCAAGCTCCTGTATATCATTCATGTCACAAGTACAAACACTTCCATGCAATATTTTTGCAATATTTCACAAGAGCTTTGTGATAGAAACAGGAGAACACAAACTGAAATCTAAAAATCAGAATTGCAGCACTTATCTCAAAGATTCTTCGCGATAGAATAGGGAGAGAAGAAGGAAACGCAGCACGCGCCACACCAAGGCCCAGAAATAAGGGCTAGCCCCCCCGGAAGGTCTTTATTGCAATAGAAAATACTTTGTACAGCTGGCTCTCAGAAGAGCATGAAGCTGAGTACAACTCTTCCATCCATCTAGGAGCCTTGAGGCCCTTCTTTTATAGCCTTGGCCTAGCTTGTGCTTTTACAAAAGCTAAACCTACTTTTTAGGCTATTTTGTACTTACAGCTAGCTTTAACTGCTTTTCTCCATCATTAAAGAGCTTTTCCCCTCATGTGGGGTGCCTTTAATTGACTTTCTAGCACTAGTGGGTCCTCCATACAAGTAGGGGCGCCACTTTTTAATTTTTGCCTTGTGGGACCTGCTTTTTAGCACTTGGCCCTTGAATTTAGGGCCTTTTTACACCCTCCAAGATCCTACACAACAAAATAAACAAATACCAACACTTTAACCCATTAGAGGTTAGCCAAATGCATGCATTCTAATCTTGGACTAATCCTAGTCCCTTGTGGGCATCCCCACAGGTCTCTTTTACCGATGCAAAGCAAAAGGAAAGCAAGGTCTTGACCATCGTAAATGCAATAAAGATTCCTCTTTATGTCTTGGGAGAAGTAACAATTTGGTGACATCCCCTCCGCTTCTAATTAGTTGTCCTCAAATGAAAAGATTCTTGTAAACCTTGAGAATACCTCCTTTCTTGGCATCAATTGCCTAATAGTTCTGGAACTTGGCAAGATACCTACATATAAACTTGCCTCTCGGTGCTTTTCTTCTTTGTGCGGTATGCAGTCTGTTCTTGTTGGAGGATCTCCTCCATCTCTTCCACCTGAAGTGAACCTTGGAATCTGGTAACTTCCGATCGTTGACTTAGACCGGTCTTATGGCATTCTCTATTCCTTTTGGCCGACTGGCCTTCTAGGGAAATAGACAGCCACACGCCCCTCTTTTTGTATCTAAAACAATTGCTTTCCGCATAGAGATTCTTGCTTTTCTTTGGCATTTCTTGCTCTTTAAGAGCACTGGGCAGCCATAGGCCCTTCTTTTTCTTCAATCCTTTGGGGATCCTTTTGGCTGACTGGTCTTCTAGGGAAATAGACAGCCACACGCCCCTCTTTTTGTATCTAAAACAATTGCTTTCCACACGGAGATTCTTGCTTTTCTTTGGCATTTCTTGCTCTTTAAGAGCACTGGGCAGCCATAGGCCCTTCTTTTTCTTCGATCCTTTGGGGATCCTTTGTCAAGAACATACATCTTTTGTTATAATAGGTGATATGCTTCCTACTCTTTAAGAGCATTTGGCAGCCATAGGCCCTCATTTTTCTTGGCGTTTCTTGCCCTTGAAGAGCACTGGGCATAACATCAGTTTTTTCATACTCTGCTTATCATCTTCCTTGCAAATAACCTCCTCAACAGTTCCGTAACAAGATGGGCTTCTTCTTCCAAAGGCTTTGTTTTCCCCTCGGCTCCTTTGGCTGCAACTCCACCGATACTTGAGCGCATCAGGCTCTAAAGACTTCTCATTTATGAGGAGTGTTTCCTTGAAACAAATTCAAGAAAACAATCCACTATTCTCCTTGCATTGCCATACAAGGGTTAGATCTTCATAAGGCAAACTTTATCAACATAAAAGAGATACTCAGCCTTGATAAAACTGTTTCTTGGAATCTTTCCATATCCTCTTTCTTTGAGAATCCTCTCAAATATTTCTAAATGAATTGACAAACTCAATACCAATACTCTTCCAAGTACTATAAAGCTCAACTTGGAAGTTCCTTTGGAAAGAACTGTGCATTGGAGAATATCTGCAATTCTATTCACTGATTTGGTGCTTCCTTGTACATAAAATATCTTGCTACCAAACACTTCCCACGTTGGTCAGACATAAACTTGGATAGATATCTGACAGATGAACTGAAAAACTCTGTCGCTTTGGCCATAATATTACATGAGAAACCATAAGAGTTCTCGTATCAAAAAAATCTCAATGGATACTATTGAATAATAGAATCCTAAAGAAAATACTGGGCCAAAAGTGACCAAATAGAATCCTATCATCGTTAAAAAAAACCGGTTCTTGGATATATCATGTGCCCTCATAAGAACTTCTGTTTATTCAATGCCCAATTCCCATGGCTGCCATTCTCCAAACAGCGAATTTCTTCTGTTGCTCAATACTCCCTGCCTGCTCTGCCATTGCCTGAGCCCTCTTAGGAGTAGATGGGCGACCTCAAGACGAAGATTTTGAGCCATTTTTCAGGTCATTTGGTTCAGTAACGAGGGAGAAATCGTCAAAACTCAGTTTCAGACTGTAGCAACTCTCCCGGGCAAAAGTGCGCACCATTTCGTCCAACCTTTGTGCTGGACCCTCTCTGGTATATGAGCTTTCTTTTGCTTCAGAAAGCCCTCTTTTCCTTGCTTTGAAGAGTGAGCTACAAGCCCTCCAAGTTCAGCTTTTCAGTTTTGACAGTTTTGGACAAGTTTTTGAAGATGATGCTACATAAAATGCTACTCTAGCATTTCTGGTTTTTTGAAGCTTTCAATAACTTCAATACAAGTGTGGCTTCAGTTTTGTTTTGAATTACTAGACCTGGTTTTGATTGGAAAGTATTTATTTCACCCACTTCTATGAAGCATGTAAGAAGAAGCATCATTGTTTGAATATTGGTCACTAGTCTTTGCTACATCAAGTGTTCATATTTTGGAAGTCTTTCAGTTATTTTTTCCTTGTAAGAGAGATAGACACTGCCCAATATCTGGGTTAGACCCTCTCATGGCTACCCTATTTAATCTCGAGAAGTTCAATGGAAAGGGCTTCCACACATGGCAGATGAAGGTGAAATTTGCATTGATGAGGGAGAACTTATGGGGACTTGTCAAACCGACTCCTACCGCTTCTTCTACGGCCTCCAATGCTGGAGAATCCTCAACTCCGACACGACCGGCAAGGGATCCAGCTAGAGAAGAAAAAGCATACGGTATTATTGCTCTTGCTTTAGGAGATGATTATATACACCATATCTCTGACTTGGAGTCTCCTTCGGAAGCTTGGCAGAAGCTTGACATGATTTTTGGTGCTAGCTCTCACATCTCTAAACTATCACTTAAAATCTCTTTCTTTGAATTGAAGATGGCTAGTGGTACTACTTTAGCAGCTCATGTCAACTATACGCGGAGTCTTATGACTCAATTAGCTTCTATCAACTCTCCTATTACTCCAGATGATGCTATGGCAGTGTTACTTAAGAGTATGCCTGAAGATTATGATCACATAGTTACCACTTTGAAAAATCTTCCTAATCCTAATCTTGAAGGTATTATCTCTACTCTCCAAGAAGAAGAAAGGCATATGGAGCTCAGGAAAGGCAATGACACTGTCTATGCTGTAAAAGTCCAGAAGGGCAAGTATACCCCTTGCAATCACTGTGGAAAGACAAATCACCTTTCAAAGGACTGCTTCAAAATTAATCCATGCAAGCACTGTGGCAAGAACAACCATAATGAGAAGTTTTGCAGAGCCAAAGCAAAGACAGAAAATGCAAATCTACTTTCAGTTGAAAAGCCTCCACAAGATGAGGCATCCTTTGAAGATTATGCATTTTAAAACATCTCTATGTATGCTCCAGATCTCTCTTTTTATGTCAAGGTACTCAGCCTGGATAGTCCTCCAAAATGAATGAAATAAACTATTGTGTTTTTGTGTGTTTTGTAAACACCTCTGGTCACCTTATGATGTAGGCCATGTGTATGTTTTGCTCCATGGTACCTCCTGCAGACATTGTGTGCATGTACATGCAGGGGAGATAAACATTGGAAGGTCTTTTTGTATCCCTTTTGTTTACCTTACACCCAAGGGAACCCTTGCTAGCATGAGAACCTAGCCATAGATTAATCCTTGACCACCATGAGATGGCATGAGAAACTATGAGACTAGATGTATCCTTGACATAGCCTGAGGCATTCCCTTAAGGGGGGGTTTGTTGGGATATCTCAAGGTGTATGCCTCAGGCACATCTTATGTTTCTATGTGTGAGTGCTAGAGGCACAGTTAGGTGCCCACAAGCACAGTTAGGTGTGGAAAGCCACATAGGATGATTGAGAGAATCTAGGAGCAGATTGAGGAGATGATTGTGGAGCTCTGAAGTCATCAGTGATGTCAGTGAGCATGTATGAGGTGCCTACTTAAGGACCTCACTCTTCTTCATTCTAAAAGCAAGTAATGCAACTATTCTGAGTTTGTGTCCACTCTTTGCTTTCCTTTCAGCTTTCCAACACCTCCAGCACTCGAACTGATACAAAAACAGGTGCGCCTCACCTTGATTCACAGCTGTGTGCTAGCCTTGTACCGTTTCCACCAAGAAAAGTGGAAATCCTATGCTCTAATACCACTGTCACAAGTAGCAAACACTTCCATGCAATATTTCTGCAATATTTCACAAGAACTTTGTGATAGAAACATGAGACGACAAACTGAAATCTGAAAATCAGAATTGCAGCACTTATCTCAGATTCTTCGTGATAGAATAGAGGGAGAGAAGGAGACGCAGAACGCGCAACACTGGGGCCCAAAATTAAGGGCTGGACCCCCCCAAAGGTCTTTTATAGACATTTTGCTTGATCAGGTGATAGGCATACTTGTCTTTCTTATCCCATTCTACCTGAGCTCATGCAATGGCAGGATTTGCTACTGGTGCGGAAACTATTTGTGTAGATGTAGATCCCGATGTAGATTCCGTTGCTGGTGCTGTGACAACAGATGGAGTAGACCTACTGGTGGCTAGATTGTCCAATGATCTAGGTGTAGACCCATCGACATACTCCCATTTGTCCTGAAGCACAAGAATGGTCTCCATTCAATATTTCCATGTACCATAATTGGAGTTGTCTAACTTAGCAGATGCCTCCAAATTGAGGTTGCTAGTCGACATGGTGCAAAAAATGTACTCAAAAGTGTCGTGAAAATCTCTGTATGAATCAACTACAAATACACTGTCTATACTAGCCAGAGCTCAGATGAAGCATAGGACAATAGTAAATTGTTCAGTGATAGCCACTGTTTGAGATTAGTTGAATTATTAGGGCATACAGATTGACATTGTCAAGATGGCATATTTTATGGTCATAATATCTCAGCATGAACAAATGTTGCTAGAGGAATTAGGAGCGGGAAGTGCTCCAACAAAATCTGTCTATACGCTTCATCAACCATTATCACTTCAAAAAAACCCCTCGCTGCATAATGCACTTTCTTGACATAGCAACCACTCAGGGTTCTAGTCAACCAATTGCCAACATCTGCGGCAGCAAGCATCCGTCCCGGAAAGAAAATAATGATGGCATGTTTGGGATAATCCTTCACGGGGTCGCAGATATCATCTACCTCAATCATGATATCTGTGGTAGGAACCGGATCATTCCAACTTTTCCTCGTATCCTCAAAGCCCTAATGCATTACTTCCTATACTGGCTCAGCCTCTACAGAGGCATGTAGGGGGTCATCCTGACCCATTACCTGCTTTTGCTTTTGGCTCTGAAGCGATCATTCTTTGTGAAAGGTCTTCTCAGACAGACAATCTGCCATTGTGGCAGAGGGAGAGAAGGAATGAAGAAGGACAGCAGGACAAGAGAAGAAAGGACAACAGGGAAGAAAAAAAGACAGTAGCAGCCCAAAGGAGAACAAAGAGCACAGAGAAAAGAACAAATTAAAAAACAAAGAAGGGACAAAAAACAAAACGGACAAAACGTATGGAAAAGTACGTTGACAAAGAACAAACGATGACCAGAAACAATACGAGACAAAGGAAAAGAACAGTACGTACAAACGATGATAAAAAACTGAACGATGACCAAAAACAATACGGAAAAGAACGATGACAAAAAGCAGAACGGACAAAGGACAAAAGATGGTATGGAGATAGAATGTACAGAAAGGCAAGAGAAAAAGTGTACGAACAGTACGGACAAACAGCAACAGTACGGAGCAAACCTAGCCAAACGAACGGAAACCCACGCGCATACGTACGAAAACCCACAGAGGAACTGAGGCTGTACGGCAGGCTAGGCTAAGCAGGAACGCTCTTCACACACACCCCTCTCTCTCTCTCTCACACACACACACACATTTTATAGTAAAAGCTTTGATTGATTATATTGCAAGAATAGTCACCTCAAAAAAGAGACGCTAGAAAATACATCAACTGAAGATCTCAGTATGAGCCACATTTTGCTCGTTATGATATTTTCTCTGCTGGAGAGCACTCTTTCTTTGGGGTGGCTTTTTTGGTGAGGCATGATCTTCAGCCCATTGTGGCTCTCAATGATCGCCACGGGAGATGGATTATTATGGAATGCCTGGTTCTATTATGGAATGCCTGGTTCAAACACACACACATTTGTTTTGGGGTGAAAATTTTTATGCTTTATATTACAAAATAGCTTCCCCTAAAAAGGAAGCTCAAGAGTACATCAACTGAAAAATTCCAGTATATGACAAGTATACATTGTAATCTATGTAATGAGTTTGCAAACAATCAAAGAGAGATTGCTGCAAACATCATCTTAAAAAAAAGAAAAGTAGAAAAGGTAGAATCACCAAAGACTCCGTGGTTTCTATCTCTCCAAAGAGTCTAGAATGCCCAGTAGCACACCCATGAAAAGAACAACTCAAACTCCGGTCGGCGAGGATGAATCCCAAAAAGCCAGGAAGCATGAGGGAATCTCAATTGCAACCGCTGCCGAAGAAGACCCAAGAAGTCACAAGTGTCGAGGCAGTGCCCAAAAATATGAGACATAGACACCCTCTGAGCCAAACAACGACAACAAAAAGCGGGAGCAATACATCGACGTGCTAGGAGCTGTCTAGATTGAAGAACCCCCAAGAGAATGCACCATAAAAAGACCTGTTGTCGAAGAGGGACCTTGGAATGCCAAATGTGCTTCAATCTTTTATGCCACAAATTTGCTCAATGATCCAAATGCCAAATCTGATTTGCCCTAGTTGCAACCCAGGTGGAGGGAATCGAACTTTACATAGAGGACACTGCATATTGGAGAGCTTCAAAGGACGAATGGATGAGTGTGATGAAAGAAGAGTCCAATCTTGAAGGTTGTAGAGGCGGTATGGGCTGAAAGGGCAGAAGCATACGAGTAATAGCCTGCCATACAAGGCGATAGTGCATACATAAACTATACTTTCCAGCAGCCAAAGGAAAGGAAAGGAGAGTGCCATCATCGTGAATGACATCAGCCACAAAATAGATCCCTTTGGAATTAAGGAAATATGAACATCAGGGCTCCTGCAAGGCCAACGATGGGGAAAAACTAGTGACCAGTGGATGCTCTCAACTCTCAAAGAGTTATCCTACAATGAGTCACGGTCATGCCAAGCCAAATGTGAAAGAATATGCTTCCAATCCGACAACATGCGAGAAACAAGAGAGCAACCTTTGACCTTGCCTTCAATGTGACCTAAAAGAAAGTCCCACTGAGTGTGCCGCCGCAAGGGTGGTGATTTGGATAAGCAAAAAACGCATCATAGCAGCCCAAGGGTGATCCCCATGTAAGAATTGAAGCATCATTTTCCCCTATGAGCAAGAATATGCACATGAATATTAAGAATATTCAGCCCCCCATGCATTTTTGGTGAACATAACTGCTGTATTGGAAGCAGGCACAAGCTTTTCCTGCCATGTTTGGTACGCCAAAAAATTTCCATGATGATGGACATAAAGGAGGAAAGATCTCCTTAGCTAAAAAAGATCAAAGGCAAATAGAATTGAAAGTAGGCCACCAAAATGGATTAAGCAATTCGAAGCCAGACATGCAAAGGCCAAGTGGCTAACTTCCACTATTCAAGCTTTTTCTTATTTTGACCGCAAACCATGCAAGCCTTGGGTTTTGGTCCAAAATTGCAGCATATTATCTATTGGCTCTATAGTGACAGCAAAGCTGCTTGCATACTATCGGGGGATCTTCTGAATCTTGGACTCTCCGTTGTTTAGTCCGCCAGGGCTGTCCTCTTAGTGCCATTTTGTATGCTATAGCCATGCATCCCATATTTCAATACATGGATCATTTGGTGGCGACTTGGTTTGAAGATTCCTGGAAGCCACCCTATGGTTGCTCAGGCTTATGCAGATGATTCTTTTTTCACGCCAGGGCTGTCCTCTTAGTGCCATTTTGTATGCTCTAGCCATGCATCCCATATTTCAATACATGGATCATTTGGTGGCGACTTGGTTTGGAGATTCCTGGAAGCCGCCCTATGGTTGCTCAGGCTTATGCAGATGATTCTTTTTTCATGCCACAGAATACTGAGAGGTACCTTTCCTCTCTTATGCAAGCCCTCTCTTTGTATGGGTTGGCTGCTGGTCTTCATGTGAATTTTCAGAAATCTCGCTTGTTGCCTTTGCATTCTAAAGACTAGCATAGTCTTTTATGGCCGGGGGAAATTGTCCCACCCACTTAGCTAGTACGCCATCTTGGTTATCCTCTGGGTTGGATGATTACTCGTCGTCAACAAACTGATTGGGTCCTACAGTTAGACCATCCCAGCCAAGAGATTTCCATCTACCACATGATTTACCACCATCACTTAACTCTCTTTCAGTGACAGGAGCTTCCATATCTGAGGCCTGTGCCGGTGAGACGATTGGTGTGACATGCTGTAATAATTTTTTCCTTGCTGAAATGACCTCTTGCGAAGGTAAATCTGCTTTCCCAAACTGAGAAGAAAAATGGCGAACACAAGCTGTACCAAGCTGTGCCTTAGAAGAAGTCCAAACACCATCCGATAACAAAGCTCTGCAAATATTTTGAGATTGCCTTTTGTAATGCAGCCCTTTAAAAAATGCTTTGTAGGAGCAGCCTTTATCCAAAAAAGCTCTATGTCGCGCACGTGTCTCCTATTTGGCTATTTTTGTGTTGTCATTACATTGCAGATAATATTTTGCCTTACATAGAATCTAATTTTCCTGAGAAGAAAGAGTCTCTGCTCTGTCAAAGACTGACACTGACATTTTGCCTTAGCAAACATTGTCCCGCAAGCTCTTGATATAGCTTTTGCCATAATTACGAATAACTACCGTGCAACAAAAGCTTCCCAAGCAAAATCAATGCCAATGGTAGCTTGTTGAGATAGTGGCTGAACTGCATCTTTAACCAGTGCCTTGTATGCTTCATGCTCCAAATAACTATTGTTTACAAGGAGCAATATTCTGTGCTCAAGCCTGTCATCAAGTATCTCATGGAAACAAATCCTCAAACACAAAGGGGCATGATCAGAATGTGTGAAAGTGTAATTCACCCATAAATTGACAGTGAGAAAATCATAGTGCTTAGGATCAACCCTATACCATTGATCCAATTGTGCTCGATAAGCAGACTGAGCATTGTTTTGAAATGTATAACCATGCAGCATAGGCTGTGATTCTTTCCATAGATCAATAAGCAGAGCTGAGCCAATAAATTAGACCAATACTGAAGCTCAAAGGCTAACATATGAGTGCGGCTTGAAGTATTGTCACACGGTTGAGGAGCATTATTAAAATCTCCAGAAATGAAGGCATGTTGCTTCCAGGGATAATTTTGCATATCAACTCAAATTAAACCTCTGCCGCGAGAAGATTGTGGCGCATAAACCGATGCAAATTGAAAGCTTCCCCCTATATAAGACATTGGATGATCAACCATCTCTACCTTGACTATCATTTAGAGCAACCACTGGCTGTAACTCATGTTTCACCAGGAAAACCATACCTGGTAAAGAATGTTCTCCTGCATAGAAAATATCATAACCAGAAAAGCTGCCCATGATTATGCTCTTGCAATGCAAATTTGTCAGGCTGCAATTGATGCAGGTATCCCCAAACCAACTTCCATTTCCTCGGATCACATAGACCCTGTACATTAAGAGTAAGACACTTTATGTATGACAACATATTTACAAAGTATTCACATGTGAGAAACAAAAAGATCAAGATTGCATTTCAACCTCAAGGTCCGACCCCCGACCCTGAGATGAAACTAATGTCTGGGGTGCTGGCCAGAGAGTACGGCTTGCTGTCACTACAACCCAAGTAATTCCAATCCTTGAATTTTCTTGTGGAGTGTTCCCACTCAAAGATGAGCCATTCCAAGTACGTGAAGAAAGAGGTCTCCTTGTTGTCATAATTTTTCTTGGACTCTGCCATTTCCTGCAAAGTTTTTTCCTTTGCTTTCGATTGAGAAGTTGAAGGCATCGAAGCAGAAGCATTAGCATTTGACGCAGCTGAAGCTTTCCCCTTTTCCTGAGCTGCATTTGCTGGTTTATTAAACTTATTCTTGGCCTAAGAGGAGGCAGGAGTATCCTTGGGATGCATATAAACAAGCATAGCATCTGAACACATTTTGTGCAAGACCAGAGGGCACTGTGAAGCCATGTGCCCAAACTTCTTGCACTCAAAGCAAGCCCCTGCAAATAATCCCCATTTCAACTTGCACTACCCATTGCAACATTATTAACCGTAACTGAAAATGAATAGAGTGGTATTATATGTATCTCACAAGATGCAAAATCTATTCGAGTTGCCATTTGGCCGGGATGGACACATACCACCTTCCCCAAAGAGGCTGCAATTTTTGGCAACAAGGAGACAAGACATTGAGGTAAGTCCACAACTTCCACCCATTGAGACAACGATGCCTAATCAAAGTCCCTGGTAGGCGACAATGTACCATCTTCTGTCCATAAAAGAGAGGGGAGTACTCAAGAAGCATCTGCTTGTGCTATTCGTCCACTATAATCACATCAAAGAAGCCCATGACTGCATAATGCACTTTGCGAACAAAACAGCCCCCCAAAGTGCGTGCCAGCCAATTTCCAACATCCGTTGCAGTTGGCATCCTTCCTAAAAGGAAGATAATAACTGCATGTTTGGCATATTCACGCACAGGTCCACAATGTCCTCTACTTCCACATTATTCCTACAGTGGGAGTAGGATCTTTCCAATCCTTGCGTGTATCATCAAAGCCCTCATGCATCACATCATAAACTAATTGAGCCTCCAAAGAAACATGCCTAGGATCATCCTCACCCAAATCTTGCTTGTGTCTTTTATTCATGTATGTCTTCGAAAAATGTATTTGGAGATAGAAGAAAGAAACAGAACTTGAACAGGAAGAAAGTGAAGGCAAGCCGAAAGAGGGTATAGAATAGGAGTAAACAAAAAAGAAAAAAGGGGGGCTTATATATATGAGCAGCAAATAGTAAAAGGACTTACAAAGGGCTGATATGTATGACCAAAGGCAAGACAAAAGGACAGAAGAAAGAAACGACTAGCAACAAAGCCCGAAAGAGAGTGAAAAAGAAACGATAGCAGCAATTCCTGCGCCAGCTGATGCCGTATAGGCTGTGCAGCATGTACGAAACTGTACCGTACAGGTACGGGCGGCAAAGAAACTGCAAAAGATCCACGAATGGAGAAAAAGGGGACGCAGAGGTTAGCAAGGACGATGCAAAAACGCCGCGAGCACAAACAAGACCTGGCAGGGGCTTCCATATGGCAGGGAAACCCTAGGCGGGTAGGCTGCAACAGATGGACTCCATAGCTAAGCTCCTCACGCCATAGTTACTAGGGAACGCCGTTTTCCCATCCGAAACGCGTGGAACCCCGTTCCAGAGAAGAGGGAACCCTGGAACCCCCTGAAACCTGTATGGAACGTTCCAGCCAGGGTGTTACCAGGGAACCCTGTTTCAGGGTACCCGAAACCCATTCCAGACCTAAACCCGGCATTCTGAGTTTAGGGTTTCCTCCTCAACCCTGTTCCGGGAGCGGCGGCCGCCTTTTTTCCACCATTTCGACTTGCAGCCCTTCACTTGCTCTCTCCCTCCTTCAGCAACCCGACTCCTCCATCCAATAACTCTCCAACTACTCCCTTCCTCCCTCCCTCCCTCCCTCCTTCCATCCAACTACTCCCTCCCTCCCTCCTACTCCCTCCCTCCATCCTTCCATCTACTCCCTCCCTCCATCCATCTACTCGCTCCCTCCCTCCATCTACTCATTCTTTTCATAATTGGTTTATTTTTATATGAATTGATGATGTGTCATATGACGTGGTGTTCCGGTTCCGGTTCCCCCGTTCCCCCTTCCCGTTCCCTGGTAACTATGCCTCACGCTTCACACACACCACACAACACACTCTTTTTTTATAGTGAAAACTTTTGATTGATTATATTACAAGAGTAGCGACCTCAAAAACGAGGCAACCGTAAGTACATCAACTGAAAATCTCTATGTATGCTAGATATACATCATGATCTATGCAATTCGTTTGCAAGCAATCAAAGAATGATTGCTACAGAGAATGCTTAAAAAAGCTAAACAAGAAAAAATTGGGATCACCAAAGACTTTACAGTTCCGGTCTATCCATAAAGTCCAGAGAGCCCAATAGCAAACCCAAACAAAGAAAAGATGAAACTCCGGTTTGGGTGGATGAAAACCAAAGAGCTAGAGAGACTTCCCAAAAGGAACAGTCGAGAATCTTGCTCGCATGTGCTGCTGAAGAAGATCAATCAACTCACGAGAACATGGACAAAACCAAGATAAATGAGGCACAGTCTCCTGAGACCTCAAGCATCTGTGGCAACGAGCAAGAGCAATATGTCTACGAGCCAATATCTGTCCAGATGAAAAAATGCCCAGAAGCACTTGCCATGAGAAAACCTGTTGCCGAAGAGGAGTTTTGTAGGCCCAAAGCTGCTGTAATCTCTTTCTCCACCATTTGGTTCGGCGATGCATTCGCCAAATAGAATTGCCTTTCTCTGAAACCCAAGGTTGAGGCAAAAGGATTCTATACAATGCAGGCACCATAATCTGAGATAGCCTAGGACCCTGGTGAAGTCAAAGTCCAATCCTCCAACCTATCCTGAAGTTCCAAAGAAGAAATTGGAACAAAAGGCGAAAGTATACAAGCAACTTTGTTGCCACAAAGAACAATAATGAGCGCCCAAGCCATACCGTGTAGCTGCCAGAGAAAAAGGTAGCACAGAGCCATCATCATGAATAACATCAGCAGCAGAAGTGATGCCCTTAAAAGAAACAAAGTAGGATTCTATACAATGCAGGCACCATAATCTGAGATAGCCTAGGACCCTGGTGAAGTCAAAGTCCAATCCTCCAACCTGTCCTGAAGTTCCAAAGGAGAAATTGGAACAAAAGGCAAAAGTATACAAGCAACTTGTTGCCACAAAGCACAATAATGAGCGCCCAAGCCATACCGTGTAGCTGCCAGAGAAAAAGGTAGCACAGAGCCATCATCATGAATAACATCAGCAGCAGAAGTGATGCCCTTAAAAGAAACAAAGTAGGAACGGCAAGGTTCATGTAAAGCCAGTGGAGATTGAAAAACTATCGACCAGTGAATGCTTTTAGCTCGCAAGGAATTTACCCAACGAAGACTATCGACCATGCCATTCTAGATGAGAAAGGACGTGATTCCAATCAAGAAGCAAACTAGAGACTAAAGGGTAGCTAGGCAAAGTGTCATCCATGCGACCAAATAAAAAATCCCAATAATTAATTTGCCAATGACCAAAGGCAGAAATACTGATATGTGTGACTAGAGACGTAATCATAAGAGCCCAAGGCTGATCACCTTGCAGAAATTGCTGCAACATTTTTTCCCTGAGCAAGAATATGCACCTGGATATTCGTGATGTTCAAACTACCATGCATCTTAGGAGAACAAAGTCGATGCACTAAAAGTAGTCTGATACTTTTTCTGCCATGTTTGAAACGCCAAAAGATTTCCATAATGACAGACATGAAAGAAGTAAGATCTGCCTTGGTGAATAGTATCAAAGGCAAATAAAATTAAATATATGCCACAAGGATGGATTGCACTATCCAAAGCCGAACATGCAAAGGCCAAGTTGCCAATTTCCAATATTCTAGCTTTTTTCGAAGCTTGACCATCACCCAATCAGTTTGTTGACGACGAGTGAGACCCCATCCCAAAGGGTAACAAAGGTGACGAACAATCTAAGCGGGTGAAATGATTTTCCCGGGCCACAAAAGACTACGCTAGTCTTTAGATGCAATGGGAGCAGTTTGGACTTTTAAAAATTTATGAAGACCAGCTACCAACCCATAAACAGAGAGCCTGCATCAATGCAGAAAGATCATTTTGCGTATTCTTCGGGGTAACGAAGAAATCATCAGCATAGGCTTGAGCAATCATGCTGCGATTTGCATCCAATTCCAAACCATTAAGGGAGCTTGTAGCCACGAGATGATCAATATATTGCAGCATAGGATGAGTAGCAATGGCATATAATAAAGCGCTGAGGGGACATCCCTAACAAACCGAACATCGAAGAGTCCATTCATCAGAGAGATCTCCAGAAAGAATGCAAGCTGCATTGCTGTCCCTGTAAAGCCAGTAAATAATCTGCTGCATTTTTGTTCCAAACCCCAAAGATTGCATTGTTTGCAAGATGAATTTCCATTGAACTGTATCACAGTCTTTTGCAATATCCACCTGTAAGAGCAAAACATCTTGTTGCGTGTATTTAGCATATTCAATCCCAATATAAGCATTGGCAATATTATCTGTGATATGCCTACGAGGAATGAAGCCATATTGTGAAGGATGCAGCCCATCATGCAAATAACTTTTAATACGATTAACAACCATTTTGGCTATGATCTTGTAAATGACTGGCATGAGCGTTATTGGTCTCCAATCGGTGAGTGAATCACATAGCTGTTTTTTGAGAAGGAGCTTGACAAGTCCTTTTCCCCATGACATAGGCATTTGCTGATTTCCCAGGCTGAATTAACCAGTTGCAGCAAAGTTTGCTTGAGGGTATCCTAGAAGGCAAGAAAAAATTCCACAGTGAGACCATCCCATCCTGGAGATTTCCATCTACCATAGGATTTAACAACATCTGACAATTCTCTTTCCGTGAAAGGAATTTCCAATTCCAAAGCCTGAGCATCAGAGAGGATGGGATGGACATGCTGCAAAAGAAGCTGACAGGCAGACATAACCTGAGGAGAAAGTATGTCCACATGCCCAAAATGAGATGAAAAGTGTTGCACACAAAAAGCAGCAAGCTCTGAGCGGGATGAGGACCAAGAACCATGAGGCATCCAGATTCGACAAATATTGGCAACCTGTCTTTTGTAATGCAAACTTTTGAAGAATTGCTTGGAAGAGCAACCTTTATCCAAAAAAGCCCTTTGCCGAGATCGGGTCTCCCATTTAGCAAGCTTTCTTCGATCATTTGATTGGAGACAAAATTTAGCCTGACATAATAGCATGCTTTCTTCTAAAGACAAAGGCCGAAGATTCTCTTTCAAGATTAGTAATGACAAAATATGAAGAGGGGAGAGGAGAAGAGTGGAGATGAGGAGAGAAGGCACAACTAGAAAGCACACAAAAAATGACTAATTGTACACTAGATTTAGATGAAAATGTAGCAACGCCTATGATCAGTAGAAAACACGGTGACTTGGCCACTCACCAAGCAAGCGATTTCCAGACAATGGATCACTAAGCTACCTCAACAACGAACTTCATGCAAGACCTAAGGGCAAGGCAAGCAATGCAAGAGCGTCTCCTCCATAGGGGAATCACTAGCAAGCAACAACGACGACGCCCCACGACAATGAAAATTCTAGAGCAACGAAATCTAGAAGATTCTATCCAAAATCAAGTGAAGGCATCAAAATGCATATGCAAGCATCTTAGATCCAACAAGGCAAACAAGAAAAGACTTCTTACTTTAGGTAATGAAGAGTCATGTTCTTTAAGAGAGAAGGATGTTGTTGAACCAAATGTCGCCACTCTTCTTTGTCTATCTTCCCATCTTGCTTTACATCAGCCTCCTCAAATGTCTGCAGAGATATTGCAAATGGCATATTCCAATTGATTAGTTGATGAATTAATATCAGTTACTACTGAACTCTTCATTTCTGAAATGATCCCTCTAGATAAATTTTTAACAGCAAGCAATTAGAGGCATATACAGCAAGAGTCAAACTAGATGTAAGTGCAATGGAACAGGCGTTAAGATCTCCTTCCCAATCTTGAGACATATTATGAATTACCATTTGTTATACCATTTCCTCTGTTTTTCCTTCCTAACCAAATGAATTGAATGTGCCACTTGTAAAGGCAGATACGATTAGCCCTATAGAAAAGATAAATGCAAGACAGCATTACTCACTCAATTTTCCTGATTAGAGGAGTACCAAGCAAAAATTAAAGGCACATTTGCGATGGCAATCAAGAGATCAGAGGTTTGGTTGGGTGAGTATATTCTTCTTCCTAGGTGTACATCACCCACAAAAATTGCCTACCTTTAATGCCCGTATCTTCTACCCACAAAATTCAGATTAAGTCACGTAACATATCTAAATCAATTGGCAAGAGACAATCCGTAAGAATAGTGTTTGTTTTTCAATAATTGTGTTATGTAAAAGAACTGATAGCTGAAGGCTCTTACAAACGCTGAACTGAGATCAAAATCCAAATATCTGCATTGTCAGAAAAGGGGGCTGCACACCTTACGTGCAGTTATCCAGCAAGCACTCATTAGCATTTATAATAAAGCCTTTCCTAAAAAGAAGTGGCATAACGGATGGCATAGCTTAACTAAATTAATCACCCAATTGTAACTGACTTTGAGGAGTTTGCATAAAAACGCAACATACCTTGTCAAGGATATCCTCAATAACATCATTAGAAAGGTTCATGCCAGATTCGGCAAGAGTAGTCAAAACCATGTATTTTACCTGCAATCCCAAACAATGCAAAGTCAATATCAACTAGTATCATTGTTTACTTGAATTCCAGCAAGCATTGTAACCAGTTCTATACTGCACATGCGTCTGACTCTCTTTACAGAGCGACTTTAGAATGTGACTTTGTGAAAAAATGGAGAGGGAACACTAATATTGGATCCTCCAGCCGCCTCTGGGTTTTCCCCAGCATTATAGATTCGAATCCATATCAGGTAGTGTTACTTTCCCTCCATGGAGAAGACCTTCCGTGAATCTTAGACCATGAGGAAAATGTCTTGATTTTCATAAATGAAAGGCTGTAACATAACATAAATATAAAAATGTCTTCTCTATTCTTCCTCCAAATAGTGGTCCTGTGCCAAAAAGGTGCCAGGAAAGGACCTTAAGAACCAGAGAGTTCTAACTCAATTCATCTTTCATAAAAGATTACTTCATAGCAGACCACCTATCTGGCAAGCTGATCCCTGTTGCCCTGGGTAGGGAGCACCCTTCCTCTTCATGCTGCCTGTCATGCCTGCCCACTCCCCCAATCCCCCCTTTTTTTTTCCTGCACTGCCACTCAGCATTAAGTGGCTTCCTGCCGTCTACACTTGCTGAGGCCAGCCACTCACAACCACCCCCGGCATGAACCCTTTCAGATCCCTCCCTCCCAACCGCAGCTTGACCATATTCATCCTAGCCATCCCCTCTCCGCCACTACTCTCATTAGGGTTGTTGTCTCGTTAGCTATCCTACTCCCTGGCATTCTTCAACCCGAATGGCATCACTTTGCTTGCGTATGCTCCCCATTCGGTGATGAAGGTCGTCTTCTCTTGACTTTCTTCGGCAGTGTGATTTGATTGTACCCACTGTATCCGTGAATGAAAGTATATATCTCTTGCCCTGCTACTTTGTCTAGGACCTTTTCTGTGAACGGTAACAAGAATGGGTCTTTGATAGAAGTTAACACAGACTCTCAACTTTGCCATGTTTCTTTGGCACAATTATGATTGGGAACAGCCAATCACTTCGGTACCTGATAGACAAATAGCGGTTGGGCAATAAGTTCGCATAGTTGGGGTTTGTTTGATACTATACTACCTCTGCTGACAAATTGGCTTCGCATCTGTAATGAAGGGGATTTGGTGTTGAATCGAATTTGGTGGTACCCTTTCAAGTCAGCGTATTCCCATGAGAATAAATCCTTACTCTCCTGGAAGAGTTCCTAGGGCCTACTGACAAATTAATCGGAGGTTCTTCGTTGATGAAGTTCTTCGTTGATTTGGATCAACTTCAATTCTTTACGTGAAGTCAAATTCAAATGTTTGATGGCTTGCTCTTCTATAATTCAGCCATACTGCTGATAGGTTCTTCCTGGTATACTCTTTGTCCCTCTTCATCCTGGATGAAGCCTTTTGGGGAGGTCATCTTAGAGTCTTTGTCTTCTTCCGACATCCTGATGGCTACCGGCATTGCCCCAATCATTGCAATGAGTAAAATGTTAGAGGGCCAGTAGCTTATCCTCAACGTTTGGGGTGTATGCATTGTCCATCTCCAAGCATTCTGGCTTGCATTCCTTTTGGATCGTGCATTTACCCATCGGACCCATTGTGTGACATGGTGAGGGAAACGCCAACTTATGGAATAGAATATAAGAGAAGCTATACTTTAAATTGTTAGATTCACTAATTGGGAAAGGTGCCCAAATGATTAAATCTCCACTTTTGGATATTACTTCAACATTGGATCTGGCTTAATATTGTGAAGCAACAAGAAATAATGAGCTAT
Source organism: Dipteris shenzhenensis (assembly GCF_047967505.1). Lineage (NCBI taxonomy): Eukaryota > Viridiplantae > Streptophyta > Polypodiopsida > Gleicheniales > Dipteridaceae > Dipteris > Dipteris shenzhenensis. The sequence continues at coordinate 5,180,600 of NC_141601.1, read as the reverse complement.
CGTGTTATCCTCCACAAAGCTAAATATAGAGCAGCCCCAAATGCATCCTGTAAATCTCCTTGAGGAGTATCTCGATTAATGTTGGTCTTACACAAAAGGATCCAACTCCTTCATTTACATATAACTCGAGCTCTATTAAATTAGAGCTCTATTAAACATATAGAAGTCCAACATCACTTCATACGTGAAAAGATTCTGACAATAAATGGACCTGGTATATTATCCGATAGGAAAATATCCAAACCAAAAAAAAATTATGCCCAAAAATAAGATACAAATATCCTAACGAAAAATCCTATTAAAATAAAGCAAGAGAAGTTTTCCAAACATGATGGGTGTAAGTGACAGTGGTGAAGGGAGGATGGAAAATTGAGAGATATGGAGCTTCAGAAAACTCTGTGAAGATGAGAGATGTAGAGATAAAGAGAGCTAAGAAAGAGATAAAAAAGAGCTGAAAAATGGAAAAGGAACTCACGTGGGAGCAGAGTCTGGATACAATTCTCAATATAACTTGGAGCCTAAAGGCCCTTATTTTATACACTAGGCCAGCCAACTAGAAAGCATGTGCTTTCTAAAGTTGGGCCTGCTTTTCGTGCCTGAAATAGGTGCTTTTCTCTAGAAAGTTGAGCTTTCTCCAAAATCTTGGGCTCTCCCCAAAAACAGACGCTTTTCTCAATTGAATGGGTGCCTTTAATGCTTTTAGCTCAAGTAGGCCCTTCATTAATTGGGGTGCCACTTGTCTTGTGCTTTTACCCTTAAAAAGTGGGGGAATTCAGCATTCTCCAAATCCATCCACCTTGCACAAACAATATCCAACACTTTAACCCATTTGAGGTTAGGGAAATGCATGCATTTTAGTTATTGAACTAATCCTAATCCCTTATGGGTGTCCCCACAGCGTTATTTAACCAATGTAATGCAAAGGAAAATTAAAGTGGTTCTCGTTAATTGAGCTCAACTTCTTTGACCGAAGACAATCTTAAAGATTTCTCTTTATTTTTTAGGAGAAGATACAAACATGTGACAAATGCAGTCTAATCGTGATGGGTCTCTCTCTCTCTCTCTCATCTATGGACAAAAATCAGCATGTTGTACCTTCAGAGAAATGAAATCCACACACCTCCAGAATCATCCTATCAAGGCACTCAAGAAAGGTAGACCATACACACGAGGAAAAAACTTGCAATGGGGGTTAGAAAAGAAGGAGAGTATATCACATTACCCTAGCCAAACACTAGTTTCTCTGGATTTCATGACATTACATTTCATGACTCCTTTGGCTTGCACATTGATTTTTCAAATTGATTTGTCTTTTACTATAAGATTGATTTCTTCTAACTAAGTAAAAGAAAAGAAAAGAATAAACATACCTTGAAGGTCATACTAACCTAAGAATCAGAAAACATAAGTCTAGAGGAATCCAAGAATAGGCACAAACACATCCTCCAAAAATAGAAAGAGATGTATCAAGTCGATGACCAAATGGCAAGCAATATATATGAAAGAGATGAAAAATATCGTGTCTTTCCTATTTTGGACATTGGACACCCAATAACCATTATTGCATGTCAGTTGAAGCCACATACCATGTCAAATCATATCATTCTCAGTCACAAAATTGTTTAAGATCTTGGTTCTCAAAGTACACGTAAAATATCAAATGATGTGCAATATGACACATAGGGTGATGTGCAATGATGCCTAGATAATGTGGCAATTATAATCACCCATTCCCATTGTCTTATTTTAGCACGGTCCTGGAAAGTGAACGTTTTGGATGTATGTGACTCTATGGCCTAAAGCATCTGGACAATGAGAAAGAAGGCCCAGCTTCTGAATAACCAGCTTATGAGGTAAATAAACACAAGAGAGCCTACGCCACTCATCATAGTATTGCATAACCCATGACCCATGGCATTTTATCCTCTCATGTATAATTTATCAACTTTTCATTCCAATAGTTTTTGATACCGACATGTACAGGTTCAAATCATTTACTTCAGGATTCCAAGGCATTCAAAGCATTGCTTAGAAGGTGTTTCAAAATGTAAATTTTTTAGCAAGCATCGTAAATACTTGGGCGATCACCAAGCTAACCATTTATAAGAAGTCAGGACTGACCTCTTCCCGCTGAATGAATCCTTGTTGTTTCAAATCATACAGCCGAAATGAAACTGCATCCAAAGTTTGCAATTAGTACAAATCATATCCCAAAGGTAAAATAGACACAGTCATGAACTTTCACCATCATAAAAGACACGGCATAATAGGCCCCTATCCAAATTCAAAGCAGAGCTAGAAGATTTGAAGGTAGAAGCTTCAAATTTGGCAATTGTCTGTCAAATATAGAAGTTTTCTTCACGCTGAGATAACCTACTAAGTTTCCAGCCACAGGTGCACTAACATCCAAAAAGAATATAGTAAATGGGCATGATGTGTACTTTAATGTGAGGATGTAAAAATGGGCCATATCAGCAAGCTAGGACATCTATTGGTTGTACTCTTATCTTTTGTCAAATTCGTGTTAGTTTTTATGTTTTAAAGGCGGGCTTGAGCAGCAAAGTGCAGATTAAGTCCCTTTTCTAGTATAATCACAAACTGATCTGGTGTTGTAGTTGTGCAATCCTCAGGCAAGACATGAGGCCGATTAAAAAACTTGAGCTACCAAGAAGAAATATATTGTCTTTATTCAAGCCACAAGCTCAAGTTTCCATTAAAATCCCAAATTTTCATCCTCAAAAGTTGACTCAAAGCCATGGAGGGTCGAGTCTTGAATAATGTTTAGTAAATTTAAGTCAACTAATAATGTTGCATGCATGAACTTTTGCGCACTATGCCTCGAGGATTCAAGTCAAGCAAATGGAATGTGTTCGTATAAGCAAAGTGAAGAGTTGTTTTAGGATGCACTACCATTATCAGAGCAAAGGCGCACCTTTAGAACACATATAGAAAGCCAAATTCGATGGTTCTATAATTTTTTATACATGTCGAGCAAAGTGCTAGAAGCATCTCCTTTATCCTTGGTGAGAACGACCTACACGAGCTACACTGTGTGGGCAAAGGCTGGTGGCATCAACTATTAAACTTTTTTCAAAGACAACTGGAGCCTAAGCACTTGCAGAGAACCATCATGCATTTCTAGTGTTTGAATGCCACCGACCAACTAGAATGACAGAGGTGTAATAAAGTCTCTCCCAAGAAGATAGAGGTGTAATAAAGTCTCCCAAGAACAATACGTTGTCATGGAAGCTTCTGGAGTCGCGTGATACTAAAACATCTTAAATCCACCAACTCTACGATATGGACATCCATCTTGAATCCAATTTATAGATACAGTAATTCTGGTCGCTTGGTTTTCATCCAATCAAGGAGGGCTATGATTATTTTTACTAGGTTTGTTATTGGGCTCTATGGACCCTATGGAAAAATCGCGGATTAGGCCATTGGTGATCCCTCTCTTGCTAGACAGCAATTCTTCCGAGCATTTCTATGGCAATCATTCTATGATTGTCTAGACACATGCGGGAGATCTAGATTATCCTGTCTTTTTGTCATATAATAATATCTTCTGATACTTGTAACTGCCTCTCTCTTTCTTTGGGACAGTTTCTTGTAATATAATCATGAATGGATTTCACCAAAAAATAGATGTGTGCGTGTGCGTGTGCGTGTGTGTTATTGTATAAAGTTCTTCTACCCTTGCCTTGGGTTTCACAAAGGGCGAATCATCTTTGGCAAATAAATCCTCCTGCAAAGTCGTGGCGTAAGAGACTGCGAGGGGTTTGGAATTCTAAAATTCCTCCTCGACAACAAGTTTTCTTGTGGAGAGACTTGCTAGGAATTCCTCCATCTGGGCAACTTTTGGCACGCAGACATATTGCTCTGGTTGCCAAATGCTACTTTTGGAAAAAAAAATTGGCTTTTTGGGATTCACCCACCTAGACTAGAGTTTGATTTATTTTTCACTTGGCTTCGCTACTATTGGGCACTCTGGACCATATGGAAGGACACGAATCATATAGTTTTTGGTGATCCTACTTTTTCTATTTTCTCTTTTTACAAGCACTCCTTGCAGCAATCTTTCTATGATTGCCTGCAAACTCACTACATAGACTCAAATGTATACTTGTCATATACTAATATCTTTCTTGATGTATTTTGGTACATCCCATTTTGGGATAGTGACTCTGTAATATAAAGCAACAAAAATTTCCACCCCAAACAAAAAGTCTTTGTGTGTGTGTGTGTGTGTGTCTTATCTTTTCCTCAGGCCACTGCTTCCTATGCATTGGGAATGCACCATAAGTCGATATGGAAGAAAATTCCTGATTTGTTACATCCTTTTCTACCTGTTCCCCATGTGGCTGACACAGACAGGCTTATGGATTGGCAATTGCAACCCTCTGCTACATGCTCTCATCATGTTCCTCTGCCTGCCTTGACCTCCATCAAAGCCTACAGGCTTCTTCACCCTGCTCCATGGATAATATGCTAATACTCTGTGGCATATCAAGAAGCCCCTCTCATGGTGGCGGAAGAATCTCCGGATATTATGGAAGTGTGCCTTTGAAACAAAAACTTTTTCTTTGGAGATGCATGACAGGCACATTGTCAGTGGGAGTCACACTTGCCAAACATCGCATTGCACCATCCACATGTTTAAGATGTCAGGCTCCTTCAGAGACTGTCCCTCATTTGCTTTGGCACTGCCCGTGTTCAAGGAACCTCCTAGGGAGAATTTCAGATCATCTTCGGCTCCGTTTGCCGAGTCACAGATTTGGGAAACATTTTTGGCTATTTGGCAGATTTATGAGGTCTTTGTCTCAATACTCACTATTTCTCTCTTGGGTGAGATATTGGGCTCTTTGGACAATCTGGAGTCAGCATAATTTGGCATACTTGGATCGGCAGATTCACAAGTCATATGAATCTTTCCGAGCCTCATTGCGGCAATCCTTATATGATGCCTGCCATGAGGGTGATGTAGATGCTTCTTGCATAGAGCTTTTCTTTTTATGTTTCTGATCTTTAGGATACTCTCCATTTTGGAGACTTCCCATCTTGTAAATTTATGAGCATATAAATACAGCACTGGATATTACTATTAAAAAAAAAAAGTGTGTGTGTGTGTGTGAGAGAGAGAGAGTGAGTGTGTGGTAGTGTGTGCGGCCTCTGCTCTCCAGCCTCGCCAAGGACTCCTTCTAGGCTCCCTTTCTGTCCGTACACCTGTACGATCCCCATACGGTTTCCGTACGACCGTACAAACAGCTAGGGTAGGCTTGACATACCTCTGCACAGCTCCGCGCGCGTTTTAGCCCTCATCTCCTCGTAGATTTCTCATTGGACTTGTCAGGTCATGCCCCATTATGGATGAATCTGCACCTTGGTATGCCACTGGATGATTTGCCACCCCTTTCCAGTAGATTATTGCATGTTAATCAGGCTTATTTCCGACATCGCTATTTCCAGCAAATGATCAGACTTGCAATTCAACCCTTGCCTTTGCATGCCCAGGAGGACATGGATTATGCTTGGGACAGCTTTGTCTCTCGTATACAGAATGTCATTAGGGAGTATATGACTAAATGGAGGAATGAGGTTAAATGGGCAAAAAGGACAGCACAACAATTGACTGAATTTTCACATTTAAGGCCTCTCTCTGAATCAGAAAATGATTCCCTTTCACATGCTCAGATTAAACTGACTGCTAATGATCAGAGGAAATTGCCAAATGGCAGATTAGAGCAAGAATGAAGCCCCTCATGGATAAGGGCTGCTCATCAAAAGCCTTTTTCCAAGGCCTACATGCTACTCGAAAGAAAAACTCATGTCTAAGGGTAAGGAAGCTAGATGGCTCTTGGACGCACTCTTTCTCTGATCTCCAAGATGAATGCCAAAATTATTTCCAAAAATTGTTCTCTGCTCCTAGTTCCCCATCAAATCAAATGACTGATGCGAGGACTGAATTCCTCCAATATGTTTCTGAAATAGTGGAAATGGATTATGCTCTTACCTTGGAGAGACCTTTTACTGATACAGAACTTGATAATGCATTGTTCCACCTCAGCAAATACAAGTCCCCTAGTTGGGATGGCCTTACAATGGAATTTTATATTTCTTTTTGGGATGATTTGAAAGATGTCCTCTTGCAAATGATCAATGTTGCCTGGCAAGAAAATCAGTTACCGCACTCTTGGAAGCATGGCATTGTCAAACTTGTGCCCAAAAAACATCTGTGTGACCATATGTCAGATTGGAGGCCTATTACTTTGATGCCTGTAGTTTACAAACTCATAGCCAAAATGATTGTGTATAGGCTTCACGGAATACTGAATGCGGGCCTTCATCCTTATCACTATGGGTTTGTGCCGCGAAGACAAATCCATGACAATATCTCCAATGCATTGACTGCAATTGAATATGCTAAGTACTCGCATCAAGATGTGCTCATATTGCAGGTAGATACTGCTAAGGCATTTGACACTGTTCAATGGGATTTTATCTCTCAAATCATGACAAAGATGGGCTTTGGTCCAAAGATAGCAAATGCAGTTTACTGGCTTTATTCTCGCTCTACTTCTCAGTGCATTCTTGGGGGTCATCTATCTTGGTCATGGACATTGGGTAGATCAGTTAGACAGGGCTGCCCTCTTAGTGCTCTCTTCTATGCCATTGCGACCCATCCCCTCTTAATGTATCTTGATCATCTTACAAACACATGACAGATGACTAATCTTAAAATCCCTGGGGCTGCATCTTTTTTGGCACAAGCATATGCTGATGATTCCTTCTTCATGCCACAGAATTCTCCCCGGGAAGTTCACATGCTTATGACCACTCTATCATTGTGTGGATTGGCAGCGGGATTGCATGTCAATTTTGACAAATCTAAATTTCTTCCCTTGAAACAATGTGACTGGCATTCTATTCTTTGGCCAGGTCAGGTGGTGAATTCCATAGATGTAGTCAGACATTTGGGATATCCTATAGGATGGCATATCACCAAGAAGCAGCAGTTAAAATGGATCTTCCAAAGACTTCAACATAAACTGGAATACTGGAAAATGTCTACTTGGCCACTTCATGTCAAGCTCAAAATAGTACAGTCCATTGTAATGTCCTATGTCCAGTTCTCTTTGCCTTTGTTGCATTGGTCCTCCAGAGATATTTCAGCCTTTATGTCTCAAGCTATGGAGCTGTAACTGAAGGAACTCTCTGATCCTCTGGAAACATCCTGAAAGCTTTCCAAGCACCCACCATGGATGCAGGGTCCAACTCCCATCTAGACCACTGCATGTAGTGTGACATGCCCAATGATCTGCCATGCTCATCTAGTATGCAATCATTCCACATGACAGGCTGCCTCTCAAGGAGTTTCCTCCTAATGCTCTCCAACACAGGAGCGAACTGCTGTGCTGGAGAAATGCCCACCCCAACCTGGCATCCAAGATACCTGACGGAGAAACCCCTCTGAATCCAAGTGAAGCCAATATCAACACCCGAATCAAGAGTGTCCTCATCACTAATCTAGAAACGGTTGGATTTGTTCCAGTTACTGTGAGCTGCAAAACAAATCCAAGGCTGTCCTGAAAGAGGTAAGTGTCTGTGGAGTGGCATCCAAAAAAATAGCCGTGTCATCTGCTAGTCTGGAATTCTGTCTACCCTGTCATATGCTTTTTTGAAGTCCAGAAGGAGGATAGCAAGTCTATGGCCCTCATGCATAGCCCACTCAAAAGCCTCCCAAAGTGAGAATGTTATAAAAAATGCTTCTGCCATGGACAAAGCCTGTCTGCGTGTCATGTATAAGATCTGGCAGGATGGGCTGCAATCGCAGGCTGATGGCTTTCGCCAAGAGCTTATACAAAGTGCCCAATAAGGTGATCGGTCTCCACTGAGACACTAAATTTCTGCAACCTCCTTTTGGGATAAGATCAATGAGACCCTCTGAGAGTGAGTCCGGCATCTCACCCAAGTCCAAAACGCCCTGCAAGGCTGATATGATGGCACTACCGCTGTTGGGCGATGGTACTACAGATGAAAAGGGCTATAGGATCAACGACGGGGGATCAGCCGATGGGAGGAGTAGACAGGCAGAGACGATCTCCAATGGGAGAGAGGGAGGCAAAGAGCAAGGGAGAGGCTAAGGGAGACAGAGAGAAGAGGGAAGGGGGAGGAGAGCAGGGGACACGGGAAGCTGCAAGTAGGCTGTAAGTAGGAGGGAGGAGGAGGGGGAGTAGATAGATTAGATGTCGCATCCAAAGTACATTGCAAAAGAGGGGAGGGTACTTATATAGTACCTCCTTATCCCCTTTGACCTTTCTATCTTCCAAACACCCCCGAGTACTAATAACCCTAACCTCGACTAACTTAACCAGCTTTTGGTCTTAATTATTACCATCCCCGCTCAACATAATTTTTTCTTCAAAATTGCAAGTGATGGTGAAACTCCAAACTCCCTGCTGTAGAATAAACATGCTCCAAGATGCAGGCCACATGGGTCAAAAGGCCGATAGTTCTCTGCCATAGATGCTATGGAACCTCCTAGTCATATAAGCGTTGATCCCACTTAGCACACTCATCATCAAGAAGCTCCATAATCACATAGCCATTGCTTTTGCACCCCTCTTTATGCCTCGCTGTCCCTTTTCCTACTTTGGGAGCATTCATTGATTTTCCATATATAACACTGAATCTCTGGCTCCATAAGTTCTTGTGCTTCCTCAACATTCTAGGGATCTTCAGTCCTCACATGTAAGGCCTTCAACCTCGGGCTGTACCACTGTAATTTCCTTCTAACCATGACAGCCATGAGGTCTTTGAAAGCTGCCCATGTGTAGGGCTTTCAAGATGAAATCCTCATCTTCAACCACACGCCTGCCATCATAAAGAATCTTGCCCTCATTATCCGTTGGATACAATCTGAAATCAAGCTGACAGCCATTCTTCCTGCTTATTAGGATTATTGGTTTCTCCTTTGGATCTGGTCCGCCAAAATATCTGGTCTACCACACACTCGTTCAACCAAGCCGCTGCCATAATGTAAGAAAGACAAGCTATCCCTGACCTCAGATGGTACGCCCACATAGGCATGGTGCTGTTTTGACAAGGCAACATCAATGTCCCACTTGGCTTGCAAACTCATGCATATTGGGCACATGGTGTCCTTCCACATACTGTCCAGGCTGCATACACTGTCCACACTGCGTTCGAGGTTGTCTAGACTCTATGTAAAGCCTCCTATCTGATTGAGATTGAGGCCAACACTCCTCTCACAAGCATTGTGCTGAAATATAGCTGAGAAATAACTGCTGAAGGGACATGCTCTCCCAAAAGCATCCACATGAGGTTGGGATGCGCCAAATGGCAGTAGTGCATACCGGCCTCTATCCCCTACATGTAACTCAAAAAATTTAAGAAGTCTCTGGCAGAAATTTCCCATGGGCAGATCATACTGGACTGCTTACTAATAGGCTTGAAGGATATGGCTGGTTGTGTAATACTCTGCCAAAATGCACCTTGTGTGGGGTTATGCATTAGTGTACCTTGATGCTCATGTAGCATTATCATGCCCTATGAGATCACCACTCTCCGAAAGAGGCCCTTTGTTCTTCATGATCTGAGGCATATTCCTCGGCTTGCCCCACCTGCTTGCATCTAAGGGAGACTGTAATGCATCTTCTTTGGACCTACCTACTGCTCATGATTTTCTTCCCAAGCTAGGGGCTTATCTTCATGCTTGTTTTCCTGATATTTCTTTTGGCACAAAGTTCTGCTTGTTTGGTAGATATGCCTCCACACCACACTATGTTCAGTCTTCTCCAAATGTTACTATTGGGCTTGCTGGTCGTGATATAATGCCCCTAACATTCAATTGTACGGGCACTCTTCAGTGGGTGTATCCTTTCGTTCGTTCTTCCCTACACTGGTCTCTCCAAGATGTGCATTTTCTTGGAGATCTTTCCTTGACTCAGCTGGAAGTTTTTTCACCCCTCCCCCCCCCCCCCCCCAAAAAAAAAAAACAATAGCTATGTGTGTTATTCTGTTTGGAGGGGCAGGGGTAGTAGTCTCGAAAGTAGTCTATTCAATGACCTCAACTCTATATAATGGCACAACTGTGGATGCGTTTTGTTTGTTTTCTTTTTTTTGCTTTTTTTTTTTGGGGGGGGGAGAAAAACATGGAGTTTTCCTGTTCTTGGAGGAGAGGGAGCAGACAAGATGTGAGGGGAGAGTTTAGAAAATAAACCAATAAAATAGCTTTAAGACCTCTTTTGTTGATTTCTTCATATATACGACCACAACAAAAAGATATAACGATTAGAGACTATTTTGGTTTAGTATAATGTGGCAACCATTGTCTAATCAATGCAAAAAAGATTGATGAGTTTTCTAGCCCATCAATAATACCAGCAAGATAGATTAGATTTCAGAGAGATTTCATGAAGCTTCTGATTCAAGAATACTTTGCTTGATCGATGTGAAAGAGAAGCTCAAAGAGCTCTAGGCAGTCAAACCAGAAAGCCAAACCACTTACAATCTATCTTATCCTCAAGAGGAGCACATGGATGAAAAATTGAGAGTGATTTCACGAAGTCTTCGAATTCAAGGACACCTTTGTGTTTAGTGTCAAATAAGTCGAACACCTGACAAAAAATTAGGGACCAAGCTTTAAATGCAAGAATAACACTTCCGACATAGAAATAGAAACAAGGCCATTTACATCACTTGGCAACGTCATTTCATGTGTTGACATGTTCAAGAATGGAAATTCAAGTGTTTTTCCATGGAAGTAATTTTGTGTTATAATCAATGTGTCAAAAGAAAAAAAAGATATTCAGAGAAAAGCAAATGTGTCAGGACATTTAAAAAGGTATGTATAGTATGTACCATTTATTCAAATAATTTTGAAATAGAACACCGAATTTTACTCTAAAGATTGCAATAATATTTACAAGCAAGACACAGCATGATACACCAATATATCCCCAACTTATAAAAGGGCAACTTTTTGAACTCCACATTTACACCAACACACAATAAAATCAATGTGGCAAGAAATGTAGTGCACATGCTGATCCACCCACCCCCTCCCCACACACACAGTAGGTAGGTTGGTAGGTGGATGCGTGCATGTGTGTGTGTGCGCAACACGAAGAGCGGCCGGACAAAGGGCATACCCAGAGAGGGCCGCATCTGCACTTTATGCAACCATCACGAGATTGAGTCAGAGGAGCACTTCGCTTTTAGATACCCCGTGTACTATGTGAGATCACAAGTCGTTATCATTGCCTCTTCAAAAACGGCCCTATCCAACCTCCTCTCCTACCTAGATTAGAGATGCTTAGCAGCTTTCATTCGTAAGGCCATCCGACACAGAGAGTCGCTGCTCTGGGCACATACACGAGATCAGCTACACCCCTCACAAAGCATGATCACAGCAACCTCACATGATGACGCCCCCTCTCAAGATTGATACCTCGCCTCAAAGAGGGTTTTTCTCACTATGCATTAGTACCATTATGCTCATGATTATAGGCTTTCCGCTCTTTTTTTGTACGCATCATGGGTGTTGATACTCTGCATTGCAGCCATGACACCCTCTCTGTATGCACGCAATTACCAACAAGAAGGGTCCAAACGACACATCATTGGGAAATATGAACATATTTATTATTTGTAGCAAGCAGTCAGAGAGTTAAGGCTTAAGCTCGCAAAAGTAAAAGCCCGACTTAAAGTTCTAGAAGGACCTGGCAAGCAGGCAGTAATTGCTGAGGTTGTGAACTCATGTAAGAATTCTCCTCCTACTCCTCGACTAGTCTCTACAGTCAAAGATATGGTTCATACTGAAGTACAATCAATCAAGAAAGAAGTCAATGAGGAGTTCGACACAAAGGCAAACAAGATTGATATCCAAGAAGAGATCAAAGAACACGAAGCCAGACACGATAATGCATTGAAGATTAGAGTGGGGGGCTCCCTGAAGGATGGTTTAAAGATGATGACTCTTTCAGTGAGACTTTAGCACGTCAAAGCAACTATGCCTAATATTGAATGGAAGGTTGATGATGATAATGATGATGACGATGACGGAGCAACTAATATCCAGCACTCTAGAGGACATGCTAACCTTACACTTAAGTCGCAAGATTTGTGGATCAAGCTTCTTCAACAATCTTATAAGTTGAAAGGGACCAAGATGTGAATAGCTCAAGAACTTCCACATGCTCAATTGAAGAATAAGGCAACAGAATTAGATAGGAAGGATGGAAAATGGGCAGTTTACCATAAAGGCATAGCACTAATCAAAGAGTTTGAATCCAAACCAAAAGACTCTTAGTCTTAAACTCATGTATGGCTGAATGCTCTTTCATACTATTATGTAGGTACTCTAAATAATTGGGGTTGCTTTTGCAATCCTTGGGAGCTACCATGTGCCCTCCCTAAAGCAGATGTACTAGATGGTTTCCCATAAACCTGTTGGTCTCCCGTGGACATTTCTCTCTCTCTCTCTCTCTCTCTCTCTCTCTCTCTCTCTCTCTCTCGCCTCCAATCCGCCTCAACCAACAGTTACCTCAGCCAACCGCAAACACACTAACCCTAACCCCGAGTTGGGCTAAAACCCCAAACCCAACCCAGGGGTTAAGTTCTAGGGGTTTCAACAAACAGCAAATTATGGACTGGCCTACCCTCTCTTCCAAGTCCCCCTCAACTCCTTCAACCTCCATCAGGACTCGGTACTCTACAGTTGCAGCCATGACACCCTCTCCTTATGCACGGAATTACCAATAAGAAGGCTTAAAACGACCCATCCTTGGACAAAAGATCAGATTTTTTATCTGCAACAGGCAGTAAGAGAGCTACGATTGGAACTGGCGGAAGTAAAGGCTCGACTTCACATTCTGGAAGGTCCTGGTAAGCAAGCAGTAATTGATGAGGCTATAAAATCTTGTAAGGATTCCCCCCCTACCCCGCAACTAGTCTCTACAGTCAAAGATCTTGTTCACATTGAAGTACTGCTAAGAAGGAAGTGATTAGGGAAGTGGAAGTGGACATCAAAGCAAGTGAGTCTCATATTCAAGCAGCGATTAAAGAACATGAAGCTAGAAGTGATAATGCATTGGAGATTAGAATAGGGGGACTCACTGAAGATTGGTACAAAGAGGACACATATAGTGAAATATTGACAAAGATCAAAGCAAGCTTGCCCAACATGAATGGGTGGATGATGATGAGCAAGATGATGACGACTCCAGGCCAACTTCTAATATGCACTACAAAGGTCATGCAATCCTTACTTTGAAGTCAAAATATATGCGGATCAAGCTCCTTCGACAATCTTACAAGCTGAAGGGTACCAAAGTATGAATAGCAAAGGAGCTTACACAGGCTCAACTCAAGAATAAGGCAACTAAATTAGCTAAAGTCAAGGCTGCCAGAAAGGATGGAAAATGGGCAGTTTACCATGAAGGCGTAGCTCTAATCAGAGAGTTTAAATCAAAACCAAAAGACTCTCAGTCTTAAACTGATGTATGGCTGTTTACTCTCACACTATTATGTAGGTAGTCTAAAATAATGCGGGTTTCTTTTGCACTCCTTGGGAGCTGCCATGTGCCCTCCAATGTACTAGAGGGTTTCTTACTGTCCCATAGACCCTTTGGTCTCCAATGGACATTAATAGACCCCCCCTCCCCCCCCCCCCCCTCTCTCTCTCTCTCTCTCTCTCTCTCTCTCTATCTATCTATCTATATATGTGTGTGTGTGTGTGTGTGTGTGTGTGTGTGAGTGTACGGCAGCATGGAACTGTTATGGAAAACAAAGTCTTCTGCTAAAGCTCTAAGACTTATGAGGATGACAAAAGTCTGTTCCCCAAGGATGCACGGTGGATTGAATGTGCTGAATATTGCGCACCATGTCTTGGCCAGGAAAATTCCTCTTCTACTCACCTTTTTTCGTCAGAAGCAGCCATGGACTCATATGCTTGCAACCATGTGCACGTCCTTACGTACTACTGCACATGGTGCCTGGCTCACTGATTTTTGGGAGGTTATTTTGGGCAGATTTGTAGGCTCTATCCCGGGTTGCCCCTTTGCTACTTCACTTATTAGCGATTGGCAACAGGTCCTTTCGCATGCTCATTGGGCCCCTTCCGTTTTATCTCATGCCAATTCCCTTCGGCAAGAAAGTATTTATTGGAGTGCTGTTTTTGATCCTCCATTGGCCCTCCAAGAGCCGATTCGGGCATATAATCTCAGCAAATTGGGGATCAGGTGTATAAATGACGTTGTTGATGCTACTGGGCACATGCTTTCCTTCCCTCAAGCCATGGCTTCTTATCCACTAGCCATGCATCACAGGTTTATTTGGGGAAAAATTGCTGAATTACTGCAGCCTTTTCTTCCCATCCCTCCTTTATCTAACAGGGACCGATTACATGATTGGCAGTTACACCCGGTGGGCTCAAATTCTCGTCCTGTTCCTCTTCCTAACCTAACGGTCAGCACGACATACTCTCTCCTCCAGCCGTCACCATGGATTCACTTACATGCTAATTCTCTTTGGCATATGGCAAAATCGCTTGCTTGGTGGCGAAAGAATCTCCGCAATTTATGGAGAAGCAAATTGCCTCTCAAGCAAAAGCTTTTCCTATGGCGTTGTCTTACAGGAACCTTATCCGTGGGGGTCACTCTGGCTCAACGAAGGATTGCATCTGCTTCCTGTCTTCGATGCATGGCCCCTTCTGAAACGGTGTCTCTTTGTTTTGGATGAGTTCCAGCACTAAGACCTTCTTATGCAAAATTTCCATGTCGCTTCGCCTTCGTTTCCCTAACTCACCTTTTGGGAAACATTTTTGGCTTTTTGGCAGACTTCCTGCAACCCTGGTCCATTACTCCTTATTTTTGAACTGGGTCAGATATTGGGCTTTTTGGACTATCTGGCAGGATCACAACATGCGATATTTTGGGAATCCGTTCTTGCAATCTTATGAATATTTCAGACTCTCCCTACGGCAATCTATCTATGATGCTTGCTATCAAGGAGATCTTCCTCAGTCATGCCTGGAAATAGTTTTTCTTTGCTTTTGATTTCCTGTTGAGGCTCTCTGCTTTTTTGAGACCCTCATGTAAATTTTGCTGATAATATGATCATGGATTTACCAAAAAAAAAAGTGAGTGTACGGCAGCAAAAGAGGCGACGTTGTTGATGCTACTGGTCAAATGCTTTCCTTCCCTCAAGCCATGGCTTCTTATCCACTAGCCATGCATCACAGGTTTATTTGGGGAAAAATTGCTGAATTGCTGCAGCCTTTTCTTCCCATCCCTCCTTTATCTAACAGGGACCGATTACACGACTGGCAGTTACACCCAGTGGGCTCAAATTCTCGTCCTGTTACTCTTTCTGACTTAACGATTAGCACGACATACTCTTTCCTCCAACCGTTACCATGGATTCACTTACATGCTAATTCTCTTTGGCATATGGCAAAATCACTTGCTTGGTGGCGAAAGAATCTCCGCAATTTATGGAGGAGCAAATTGCCTCTCAAGCAAAAGCTTTTCCTATGGCGTTGTCTTACAGGAACCTTATCCGTGGGGGTCACTTTGGCTCAACGAAGGATTGCATCTGCTTCTTGTCTTCGATGCATGGCCCCTTCTGAAACGGTGCCTCATTTGTTTTGGATGTGCTCCAGCACTAAGACCTTCATATGCAAAATTTCCATGTCGCTTCGCCTTCGTTTCCCCAACTCTCCTTTTGGGAAACATTTTTGGCTTTTTGGCAGACTTCCTACAACCCTGGTCCATTACTCTTTATTTTTATAATGGGTCAGGTATTGGGCTTTTTGGACCATATGGCAGGATCACAACATGAGATATTTTGGGAATCCGTTCTTGCAATCTTATGAATATTTCAGACTCTCCCTACGGCAATCTATCTATGATGCTTGCCATCAAGGAGATCTTCCTCAGTCATGCCTAGAAATAGTTTCTCTTTGCTTCTAATTTCTTGTTGAGGCTCTCTGTTTTTTTTTTTGTTTTGAGACCCTCATGTAAATTTTGCTGATAATATAATCATGGATTTACCCAAAAAAAAAAAGTGTGTGTATGTGTGCGCGCATGTGAGCTGTGTGTGAGAGGGTTGCTGCTCAGCCTCGCCAAGCTCCCGTACAGGCCCGCGCCCTGTCCGTATAGCTGTACGGACGCCGTACGTCCACCGTACGGCCGTACGAGCAGCCCGTTTCCTCCCTGTGCAGCCCCGACCATATCCGCTCATCTTTTAATCGTCACCCCTGCTGTATATCCGTACCCCTCGTCCCTTTCCGTACAGCTTAATTCACCGTACTCCATCAGCATCCCCGCTTACCTCTGTTTTCCGTACAGCTCCTGCGCACTCTGATAGCTTCCCGTACGACTCAGCCTCCTTCGTAGATCTTCTTCCGTACACCCATACGGTTCGTACATTCCGTACAGTCCGTACAGTCTGTAGTCCTACCCTGTGCTTCGCCCGTACTCTTTGCCTGTAGAAATCCCGCCGTACAGTTCAGTTCCTTTTCTGCAATTTCATCAATCCCGCCCTGCTTACCTCCATGGAGGACTAGTTTAAAAATTACTCCCGCAAGGAATCAACCCGGGTCTCCAAAAGACAGCAATTTGATTTCTCTACTGCAGATTCTATAGATGCTCACTATGTTTTTGACATGCTCAAAGATGAATTTCATCACAGCCGAAAGGAGTGGGCCAAACCTCCCCCGGCCATTAAATATAAGTTGAAGCTGCCCTCATTGGTCGCTCCTCTTCGAAAGTTCTCTCAGCAAGCAGTTATCATTTTCTTCCCAGGAAAGTTACCTTCAGCAAATGATGTGGCTCAGTGGCTTCAGGCTTTGTTGGGAGGTTGCTTTGTTGAAGGAGTATACTTTGCTTCTAGAGGTTTTTATGAAGTGCACTTTTTGGATGCCTCATATCGTCAGCAGATATTGGAGATGTCACCACTATTCTATGGCAGACAAATGGTGCATGTCATGCCATGGTCGCCAAACAAGGATTATCACGGTCTCATTCGACATCACTGCCCCGTATGGGTTGAGGTAGTGGATTTTCCTGATTATATGAGGGCCGAGTTACCAAGTTTGGCAGCTACTTAAGGGCAAGTTGTATGCCCACCCCGTCCTTCGGGTAATCGAAATCGGTTTTGTGTTCTTTGGGATACAGATCACCCAACCCCTCCTTCCATTGCGGTAGAAGTGGAGGATGTCCCCCTCGGCGAAAAATATTTTGATTTGAAATGGGGAGTTTTCACATGTCATAAGTTTGGCCACTTAGCCTCACAGTGTCCTGCAGTCCTGTATCAGCTCCCACCTACAGCTATTGCTCCAAAAAATACTTCCCCCCCAACTTATGGCCCGGGGCGCAAGGCTATGCCTACCAAGCTGGGTGATGTGGCATCTAAATCTGTCCCTCCCAAAGAAAATGTGGTTCAGGTTTCAGCCAAGCAAAAGGATAAGGGAAAGGGCAAAATTTCAGAATCTCATGCCTTTCCCCAGGGTGCCTGGCAGCAACCCAAAAAGGCATTCGCACTCAAACCACAACCGTTACAATCTCGCCATTGGGATGCTTCAACTTTCACCCCTGGTCAGACCTCTACCCCTGCTGACAGCCTCACTTCTCAACTGTGGGTTGATGTGTTAAAAAGGGGCATCCCTGTATGTGACAATGATGAGGATCACAGAGCTAATGATCCAGGAGGCCAGGTGGATGTTGATGTCATGGCTGCGGCCTCACAGCTTATACCTTACTCTGCTTTTTGGTTTGACTGTACATATCTTCTATGTCTACTTCAATTACTTGCATTACATACAATATTCAGGGTCTTTGCAATGTCAATAAGTGGAGACTTTTCTGGCATTATGTACATAGAATGCACCCCAATGTAATCTCTTTATAGAAACACAACCAACACTTCTTGGCTGGCCAGCAAGGCCACTATGCTGGTTATGATATCTTTTATGCTGGTACAATGCACTTTTCGGGGGTCTGCATGCTGGTAAAATATGATATGCAGCCCACGGTTGCTTACAATGACCCCCAGGGTCGATGGATGGTGATCAGATGCATCTGTCAGGCTGATCTCTATGAAATAGCATATGTTTATGCCTCTCAAACTTCTGCGACTAGAGCTCTAATGTGGGCCTCCCTCAAACAATATCCATGGCTGTCCAATGCCTTTTTGTGTGGAGACTTTAACAACTCGCCTGCCATTCAAGACAATACCACTCATCGTTCTCATATGATCCCCACTGAGCTTCGACATTGGGAACATATGCTTTCATTCTTGCATGCAGAAGATCTATGGCTCTCAACAAGGGACAGAGACATGGGTTATACATATCATCACAATGCCTTTACTCATTACTGGGCTCAACTTGACAGATGGTATTTGCTGCATGCTCAGCAGTATGCTAATTTTACATGTGCACTATGGGTCGATCATTCCCTCTTGCTATCTCATCACCTTCCAGTATGCTTGACATTATCTATAGCACGTTTGACAGATGATATGCCTTTTTATGGTCATCGCCTGCTCCATGTTAATAGTGCTTATCTGCTTCATCAACAATTTCATAACATGGTGAGAGTGGCTGTCCGCCCCCTCCTCTTACATGCTCAGGAGGACATGGATTTTGCTTGGATCAGTCTTGCTCATCGCTTGGAGGCTGTTATTCAAGATTATGGACGGAGTTACATGGGAAACCTCAGGCTCAACTGAAATGGGCTCAATCTCACAAGCAACAAATGGATGTAATCAGTTCTCACAGGCAGCTTACCTCTTCTCAATAGGATTCTTGTGCTTATGCGGTTCATATCATCCATCAAAATGATCTTCGCAAATTAAAGAAGTGGCAAATCCGAGCTCGCATGAAACCCCTTTTGGATAAGGGCTGCTCCTCCAAAGCCTTCTTTAAAAGTCTCCATGCGGATAGGCGAAAGGAGGATATTTGCAGGATCAGGAAAGATGATGGCACCTCGACCACCTCCAAATCAGAATTGGAATCGCAATGTTCTAGTCATTTCCAGCATCTCTTTTCTCTTTAGCCTGATCATTTGATGCAAGTGAATGTAGCCAGATCTCAATTTCTTATGCATGTCCAGCCCATATTGTCTCGGGAACAGGCTCATGCATTGGAGCAGCCTTTTATGCTTAATGAACAGGATGATGCTTTGAGTCATCTATGTAAAAGCAGCTCTCCTGGTTGGGATGGATTGACTGTTGAATTTTTCCGTGCATTTTGGGGTGATCTCAAGAACACTCTTCTTCTAATGATAAATCATGCTTGGGCAGAACAATCTCTTCCTCCATCTTGGAAACATGGCCTTGTCAAATTGATTCCCAAAAAAAGGTTGTGTGAGACGATGGCTGATTGGCGGCCTATATCTCTTATGCCAGTTATTTACAAACTCATTGCCAAAATGATTGTCCTCAGGGTTCGCTTCTTTTTGCAAGCAGGACTTCATCCTAGGCAGTATGGGTTTGTTCCCAGAAGGCAGATCACTGACAATATCTCCAATGCTTTGCTTGCGATTGAGTATGCCAAATATTCCAAACAAGATGTTCTTATTCTGCAAGTGGACATTGCGAAAGCATTTGATACTGTCCATTGGGATTTTATCTCTCAGACTATGCATAAATTGGGATTTGGCCCTCGGCTGGTCCATATTATTTACTGGCTCTATTCTCATGCCACGGCGCAGTGTTTGCTTGGTGGTGGGTTGTCAAGAACCTGGACTATGACCCGCTCAGTGAGACAGGGTTGCCCTCTTAGTTCCTTACTGTATGCCATTGCTACCCATTCGTTACTGTTGCATATGGACCATCTTGCAGATACGAGGCAGCTTCATGGCTTGCAAATTCCAGGGGCACAGTCATTTCTTGCACATGCATATGCTGATGATTCATACTTTATGCCCAGGAATTCTCAAAGTGACCTTTCTCATTTGATGCATACACTGAATGACTTTGGCATAGCTGCTGGACTGCATATCAACTTTCAGAAATCAAAACTTCTAGCATTGAAAGAAGCTGATTGGCATGTAGTTCTCTGGCCAGGCCACATTATCTCTTCCCATACTATTGTGAGGCATCTAGGATACCCCATTGGCTGGAATATTACCCCGCAACAACAGCTCAAATGGGTGCTTCAAAAGATCAACAAGAAGCTGGAATACTGGCATTTGTCCACTTGGCCTCTACATGTTCGACTTCGGATAGTATAGTCCATCATTATGGCATATGTGCAATTTTATTTGCCTCTTCTTCCATGGTCTTTTAAGCATTTGGCTTCCTATATGTCCAAGGCTATGGAGATATTCTGGAAAAGCAAATCTCATAAAAAGGCTTTGCGACTACTACCTATGCAGTCTATTTGTTCACCCAAGACTCATGGGGGGCTGAATATTCTCAATCTTCAGGTTCATATGTTGGCAAGAAAGAGCACTATGATTGCTGATTTTTTTCAGCAAAAACAGCCATGGGCTATTATGTTAGCAGCTATGTGTGGAAACATGACGTCCCATGCATATGGGCATTGGATTACAGATCACTGGGAAGCAGTCATGACCACATTTCAGGGGAAAATTCCTGGTTGTCCTGTTTCTACTGCTTTTATTCATGATTGGAAGAGAATTCTCTCTTATGCTAAATGGATAGGTGCTTCCTCTCATCATGGTAATTCTTTTCGCTTGGAAAGCATCCATTGGAGCAAGGTGTTTGAATCGCCTCTCGCTTTACAGGCACCTATTAAAGCATATAATCTTATGAAATTGGGCATAAGATTTGTTGGAGATGTTGTGGATCAACAAGGCTATATGCTCTCATTTCCACAAGCTTGCAGGACATTCTCCTTGGGTCTGCATCATAGGTCCATTTGGAGAATACTTTCAACTATGTTGCAGCCATTTGTTCCTGTTCCTTCACTGTTTGTATAGGACAGATTACTGGACTGGAATTAGACTTCCTCACCTCCTGCTACCCATTCGCTTTCAATGCATAATCTAACCTCCTCGATGGTCTACAGATTTCTTCTTCCACCGCCATGGATTAATAAGCATGCCAACACTCTTTGGAATTTGGATAGGCCTTTATCTTGGTGGCAATCACGACTCATGAAAATTTGGAAAGCCAAATTGCCATTGAAACAGAGGCTTTTCTTTTGGAGATGTATAGTGGGAGCTTTTTCCATTGGGGTGAAATTGGCAGCACGTTGCATTGCTTCCCCTTCCTGCCCCCGTTGCTCTCATCACCGCGAGACAGTTCCTCATCTATTATGGTCTTACCCGCACTCTCGGATATTGATCACTCATGTCTCTCATTTGCTGCGGCTTCGGTTTCCCTCTATCAGATTTGGGAAACTCTTCTGGATGTTTGGATGCTTCTCATCTCAGATGTCTCCATTCCTCCTCTTCTTTCACTGGACTCGTTTTTAGGTACTATGGACCATTTGGACACAGAGATTGCATTCTAGGATGGGTCAACAGCTTCCTCAGTCATATGTTTTCTTCAGAATGTCCCTCAAGCAATCCTTATATGATAGTTATGCTGCAAGGGACTTGGATGCTACTAGCCTTGAAGTGTTTTCTGACTGTTTTTGAGTTCTTCCATTGGGCTCTCTTTTGGAGTCTAATGTCATGTACATTGATTTCATGTTAATAATATAGTAATGTGCTTTCACCAAAAAAAAAAGTGTGTGTGTGTGTGCCCGTTCGACAGATGACTGGTCTTAAAATCCCTGGAGCTGCATCTTTTTTGGCACAAGCATATGCTGATGATTCCTTCTTTATGCCACAAAATTCTCCCCAGGAATTTCACCAGTCAGATCCAAGACTTTGTATGGTGAGTGAATATTTGTATATGTATGAGCATTTGCTTCTAAAATCATCTTAATTACTGATGGATTTTTGCAAGTGAAATGCATGATATAGAAGGTGAGATATATTTAAATGTAAGGTGCCAGTCACACCAAAGACTTTGTATGGTGAGTGGATATTTGTGTACATGTGAAGATGCGCTTCTGAAATCGTCTTAATCACTCATGGGCTTTTTGCAAGCGAAATGCATGATATCACATTGACTAAGTTGGAATGAAGGCAATCACTGGATGGTCCTCTGTGAGGGGTGTAAAAATGTGTGCATGTGAGAGCATTTGTGTACAATGTCTCCCCTCACTACTTGGTGCTGATGATGTTGGTGGGATGCCATACTAGCTAATGCTTGCTATGTGATGCATTTTATGGTCTTTACCTTGCAAAAATGCACTGTGCAATTTGCTTTTCAGGATACTTTCGGCATATTGTGTTCTGTCCTATATGCCTATGCTTGCCACTTTTTGTGAAATGGTTTCTTTTAAGCATCTTGACCCTATATGTGATGTGCTAGTCATTAGTTAAATGTATTTCGGGGTGGTCCATCAAAGTCAGATGGAATCACATTGGCAACCTTTTGAGGAATGATGTGGCATTAAGTCAAGATTACCTGATTTTGGGATAGCCTAAACTTTTTAGCAGATCTCCATAATCTCTTGTACATCAGAATGAGAAAGTCTTGTTCTTACTAGTATTTTAAGATAAGAATCTTAAAACAAAATCTACATTTCTGACCCTAATATGCGTGCAAGTTATCTTTTTTATCGATATCACATCATAAATGCATGCATGGGCCGACTGAGTGCAGAAATGTACTGACATGATGAAATGAATGAGACAGCTGATAATGTGTCAGTGAGTGCTTTAAGAGTACAGAGGGATTGCTTGCAGCTAGCCCTCCCCTTTATAAAACTATTTGGAGAACCAGAAAATTGAAGAATGCAATGCTAAACTGTGGAGGCAGCTGTCTTTCTATAGACTATGATGGAGTTGGATGGATGGATGTTGCTGTTTTCTCCTCCACTTTCTACTCTACAGGCTAAGGACTTGCTGTTGCCCAAGGGGCTTGGCTGCTCTTCTGCTTCTTGGAGTATCAGGAGCTTCCAAGCCTTTATGGCTGCTGTCCATCAACAAGTCTGCCAGTTCACTCGTTGGCTGGTGGTCAATGGTCATCATTGACCAGATTGGTCAAAAACTGCCCGGTGAAGTTTGGAAAAATGGATGCTGCCTATTTTTATCTGTTTTTTCGTCAGCTGCTTCTGAAACCTTATGTTGTTTTTCTGATGCTGATTTGGCTGCCTAACTCTGCAAGCCTTAGATCTGCCTATGGATGCTTTGTGAGGGCCCTTTTTTGTGGAGCCCTTTTATCCTGCCCTGATTGTTGTTATTGACTGTGGACACAGCCAAGATGATGCTCACATCATTCTCAGACGGATGCGCATGACAGCGACACACCTACTATACTTAATTCACTGTTCTATGGATATCGAAACTGTAGAGATTTTTATAATTTGTTTGGCTTTACGATGTTTTAGTCAAGCTGTCACAATATTGTTTGTTTAAGCTGCAATCAGTATCAAGAGGGTGTGTAGAAATGTGGCTATGGTTCTCTAGTAGATAGTGTCCTTTTGGGGTTTTGAACACACAAATGGTAGGGTGTGAGTAAAAGTGTCTTGGAACATTGTATTTGACAACTTCGACAAGGTGCTCATCTTGATGAGATTAGTCATTACTTGTAATCTGGTATGGGACCATCCTTTGTCAGAATTGGGACATGATACCATCATAATATCTTTTACCTTTTGAAGGGAAAGAATTAGAGGTAGTTTATCAAATGGAACACATGATATCTTTTACCTTTGAGGAGAAAGAATTAGAGGTAGTTTCATCATAATATCTTTTACCTTGGACAGGCTTTGAGGGTGAGAATTAGAAATGGTTTCATCATACATAAAATGGAACACGTGCATGGAGAAACGAGTTATGGGTGGCTTTAGGGCCCTATAAATCTTCCAAATAAATGCAGAACGTTGCATGCTCTTGTGGAACTAGGAGATGGGGAAGTCCTTGTACACAATGGTGCAAATGGGGGTTCTCTATGGATGTCAAGCTTGGGCACCTGGACTCTCTAGGAATACTTGAAAAAAAGTTGGGAATCAGGGTACAAAGCCCTTACCTCATCATGCTAGCTGAAACTGGCCTTCAGTAAACTAAAGGGCAGTAAACTATGACTAAATTCATGTCATTTACAGACAACTTTCAGCCACCTCATTAAACTCAAGAAACAACTTTGAAAAGAAACTGGATGGAGGCTAGAGTGCCCTTGCTCAATGGAGCCAAACACGAGACACCACACTGGCCCCAAACACTTTGGCCCCCCTTTTGGAATTTATTTTTTTCTTTAAGAAGTGGAATTCTGCTTTACAACAAGGGTGAACCCTTGTACTGTTCTTCTTGCATTTTCCACTGCTACAGCCAACACTTGGTCTCTGCCTGCAATTAATTCCAGTGCACCACTAGTATTCAAGTGCCAGGGTCAAAACTAAGGCATTTCTCAACGACTGTGACTAGGCATCAATGCAAATCCCCAGAAGTGCTCAAATAGCCCCAACCAATCTGTCTCTCTGACACTAACCAGGCATACCTTCTATGGCTGGATATCTTCTTACAGCCTGCAGGGGCCATAAAGAGCACCAAACAACAAAATGCAAAGCAACAAGCTTCCAAAATAGCAAATGCAAATCAAAAGGAAAGCAAACTTCTGTGCCTGCTGCCCGTGGACGAGGGGCGAGCCCTGCCCTTGCGCCTATCCTCTATCCAGGTCCCTAGCAGAGCACATTGCGCTTCTAGGCAGGAAGGGAGAGAGAGATGAAGAAACTGACAGCTGAGAAAGAAGAGGAAAGCAATGCTCAAGGGTGCAGAGGCCAGGGCAAGAGAAGAAGAGTTAATCTCCCATGGCAAAATCCACCTGCAGCCTGGAACTGACTCGTGCAGCTTCAAATGACAGCCCTGCCACAGAATGTGTGCCTCGGGATCCGAGCAACAGCAAATCAACGAGCAGAAAACCACCCCGAGATGCGAGCAATTGCCTCGGGGCACGTGCAGCTGTCTCGGGAGACGTGCAAGCAGCAGAACAGCAGCAAACTAGGTTCGTACAGCGTACAGCCAGCGTTTGGAGTTTGCACAGCAGGAGGTTTTCCATACAGCCAGCTTTTATGGCTCTGTACAGCATGTACGGAAGCTTCAAATGCAGCAGCTGCAGTCTGTACAGCCGTACGGACTGGCCTCGGGATTCGTGGAGGTCAAAGAACGTGGAGCGGGTAACCTTGCAAAGCGTGCCAATCAACCTTAGCCTTCAAAAAAAAGTGAGAAATTCCATCCCGTAACGTTGGAAAAGGAGAGAGGAGAAGGGAGGTGGTAGGTAGTGCATGAGGGGCTGCCACGTAGCCCCCTCATTAAAGCTCTAACCCTGCTCACCAATGGAACATTGGGTTGCCGCCCCCCCCCCCCCCCCCCCCCCAACCCCCCCCTTTAAGTCCTAACCCTCCTCCTAGCCAATGAAACGTTGGTTTCCCTTGGGACTAACCTTTAGACTCCTCAGTTTCCTAGCATTTGGGCCTAGTTGGTGCACTGAGAATTGGACTAGGGACTTCTAGGAAGTGGGTGCTTCCTCTAGGCCAGTCCCCTTGGCCAAAGTAATGAAGTAGCCACGTGGTTAGCTACACATGAAATTCATGGCCCCGTGACACTAGCAGAGGCAAGGATGATACCTATGGAAGGGGAACACTATGTCAGCACAGTCACTACCTTAACACAGCAGGAAGATGGATGGAAATAGACTCCCACACAAAGCTATGGATGCAACAAAAGAGGATGGCTGGTAGAAAGATGGAATTGATCAGCTAGAGTTTGGGAAAATAAATGCCATAGGTCTTCCTGACAAAGAGGGAGGAATTAAAGAATCGGTAACAAAGAAAATGCTGGATAACCCGTGGCATGAACCAAGAGAGAGAGTGGAATTTTGCAGGATAGAGATTAATCTAATGCTGAAATATGGAAGACAAGAGTACCTTAAAGAAGATATCTCAGTCTTCAAGAGACATAATATGTATGCAGAATGAGGACAGCTCACATGATGCTGAAGTAGAAAGGGGCAGGTGGACAAAACCAGAGCTCCTACGAGAAGACAAAATATGCGAGATATGCCTAGTTGGTGAAGTAGAAAGTGAAGAACACACACTTCTCCCCTATCAAGCTTATATTTCCATTAGGGAGAAACATGGTATTGATGCCATTTCATTCAACATCTACAAGATCTTTTTGGCCAACCAGCTAAACAGAAAGATTATATTTGAAGGAGGTTTTGGGGCACCGATACAAAATCTTGGACATTGAAGACAAGCTAGACAAGTACTGGTCTCATAGACAGTCTGAGAACATCGAAAGTGGGCGTTCTGTCTCTCTCTCTCTCTCTCATCCATGTGTGTGTGCTCTCTCCAAAAAGCTCATGAATGAAGGCTTTAGAGGAGGGATTCCCCTTAGAATGGCAGCTTGGATTATACCGATCCAGAAGGGAAGGGACAGCAAGGTTGCAAAAAAGTAAAAAACAATCATGGTGAGCAGGCCTAATGGCCAAATTGTATGGCACTATCATTGAGGAAAAATCCAGCAAATGGGATAAGGCACAAGGAATTACGGCACGTTCCGGGGCAGTTTCTGTCCCAAGCACTCATGGTGGATCATTTAGTCGCCATAAGAGCAGCAACGGAGGGAGTCAAGACTAAGAATAGGGCTGTAGATTGCTGCTTTGTAGACTTCAAGAAAGCCTTTGAAACAGTCCCATGTAAAAGGCTAAGGGAAAATCTAGAAAGGCTTAAGTACCTCAAGAACTCAGAGAAGCTACACACCAACTTTACGAGAGGGTGTTGGCAGAGCTAGTAGAACTGCTAGTAGATGGATCATGCTCCAGGGAGAAGGTCATCATAGCAAGGTCGCCCCCTTTTCATTGTTGAATTGGAAGACTGGATGAGAATACACGGCAAAGGAGTCCGCGTTGTGGGATATGGCCTGCTATTGCTCATATGTGGATGACGTAGTATTCTTTGCAAAAGACAAGAGAGACATGCAAAGCACATTTGGATGCATGGGGCAAATTTTGCAAACACTCAGGCATGCTGGTCAACATAGCCAAGACAAACATAATGGTAATCAAGCCTCCAAATAAAGAGCGAACTGCACATCCGAAGGAGAGACTCTGGACAGAGTCATCACGAATAAATACCTAGGTCTGAAATTGGAAGACAATTTCGAGTGGAATGCATGCGTGGAAAGAAGAATTTTGGGTGGTTTGAAAGCTCTATAGAGCCTCCGAAATAAGTGCAGGAGGCTGCACATATGGAATTGGGAAATGAGAGTTTCTATACACCATACTTTTGCAAAGAATGATCCTCTATGGACGGACACCCACCTTGGCACCCGAGCTCTCTAGAACTTATAGGAGAAGAATAGAGGCACTGTGTAATAGGAGAACTAGGGGTCAAAGTAAATACACCCTACCCCATCCTATTGTCCAAGGGTGGTATGAAATTTGCTCGAAAGGCTGTGCACCTGGAATTTGCAAGCCATGAAGCTGCCCAGTATCTACAAGATAGTCCATATGCAACAATAACGGACGAGTAGCAATGGCATACAATAGTGAACTAAGAGGGCATCCCTGTCTCACTGAGCGGGTCATAGTCCATGTCCTTCACAACCCACTACCAAGCAGACACTGCGCAGTGGCATGAGAATACAACCAGTAAATAACATGGACCAGCCGAGGGCCAAAGCCCAATTTACGCATAGTCTGAGAAATAAAATCCCAATGGACAGTATCAAATGCTTTCGCAATGTCCACTTGCAGAATGAGAACATCTTGTTTAGAATATTTGGCATACTCAATCGCAAGCAAAACATTGGAGATATTGTCAGTGATCTGCCTTCTGGGAACAAACCCATACTACCTGGGATGAAGTCCTTCCTGCAAGATAAATCGAACCCTAAGGACAATCATCTTGGCAATGAGTTTGTAAATGACTGGCATAAGAGATATGGGCTGCCAATCAGCCATTGTCTCACACAACCTTTTTTTTGGAATCAATTTGACAAGGCCATGTTTCCAAGGAGGAGGAAGAGATTGTTCTGCCCAAGCATGATTGATGATAGGAAGAAGAGTGTCCTTGAGATCACCCCAAAATGCACGGAAAAATTCAATAGTCAATCCATCCCAACCGGGAGAGCTGCCTTTACGTAAATGACTCAAAGCATCATCTAGTTCATTAAGCATAAATGGCTGCTCCAATGCATGAGCCTGTTCCTGAGACAATATAGGCTGAACATGCATAAGAAATTGAGACCTAGCTGCATTCACTTGCATCGAATAATCAGGCTGAGGAGAAAAGAGATGCTGAAAATGACTAGAGCATTGCGATTCCAATTCTGATTTGGAGGTGGTCCAGGTGCCATCATTCTGCCTGATCCTGCAAATATCCTCTTTCGCCTATCCGCATGCAGGCTTTTAAAGGAGGCCTTGGAGGAGCAACCCTTATCCAAAAGGGGTTTCACGCGAGCTCGGATTCGCCACTTCTTTAATTTGCGAAGATCATTTTGATGGATGATATGAACCGCATAAGCGTAAGAATCCTGTTCAGAAGAGGTGAGCTGCCTATAAGAGCTGATTACATCCATTTGTTGCTTGTGAGATTGAGCCCATTTCAGCTTAAGCCTGAGGTTTTCCATGTGACTCCGTCCATAATCTTGAATAACAGCCTGCAAGCGATGTGCAAGACTGATCCAAGCAAAATCCATGTCCTCCTGAGCTTCTGCATGCAAGAAAGAAAGCATATCCTCCCAATGTTGAAGCTCAGTGGGGATCATGTGAGATCGATGAGTGGTGTTGTCTTGCATGGTAGGCGAGTTATTAAAGTCTCCACACAAAAAAGCATTAGACAGCCATGGATATTGCTTGAGGGAGGCCCACATTTGAGCTCTTATCGCAGAAGTTTGAGAGGCATGAACCGATGCTATTTCATAAAGATCGGCATGACAGATGCATCTGATTACCATCCATCGACCTTGGGGGTCATTGTAAGCAACTGTAGGCTGCATATCATGTTTCACCAGCATGCATACCCCCGAAAAGTGCATTGTACCAGCATAAAAGATGTCATAACCAGCAAAGTGGCCTTGCTGGCCAGCCAATAAGTGTTGATTGTGTTACTGTAAGGAAATTACATCGGGGTGCATTCTATGTACATAGTGCCAAAAAAGTCTCCACTTATTGACATTGCAAAGACCTTGGACATTGTATGTAATGCAAGTAATTGAAGCAGACATAAAAGATATGTACAGTCGAACTGAGAAACATAATAAAGGTACAAGGTGTCAGGCATCAACCATGACATCGACATCCACCTGGCCTTCTAAATCAATAGCTCTATCGTCCTCATCATTGTCACATACGGGAATGCCCTTCTTGAGCACATCAACCCACAATCGAGAAGTCAGACTATCAGCAGGGGTAGAGGCCTGACCAGGGGTGGAAGTAGAGGCATCCCAATGTCTAGATTGTAACGATCGTGGCTTAAGCGCAAATACCTTTTTGGGTTGCTGCCAGGCACCCTGGGGAGAGGCATTAGATTCTGAAATTTTGCCCTTTCCCTTATCCTTTTGCTTGGCTGAAACATGGACCACATTGTCTTTGGAAAGAGCAGATTTAGATGTCACATCACCCAACTTGCTAGGCATAGCCTTAGGCCCTGGACCATAAGTTGGAGAGGTAGTATTTTCTGTAGCAATAGCCGTAGGTGGGAGTTGATGCAGGACTGCAGGACACTGTGAAGCTAGATGGCCAAAGTTATGACAAGTAAAACAAGCACTTGCAAATACTCCCCATTTCAAGTCAAAATATTTTTCGCCCAAGGGAACATCCTCCACCTCTACCGCAATAGAAGGAGGGGTTGGGTGATCTGTATCCCAAAGAACACAAAACCGATTTCGATTACCCAAAGGACGGGGTGGGCATACAACTTGCCCCAAAGTAGCTGCCAGACTAGGTAACTCAGCCCTCATATAGTCATCCCAAAGAACACAAAACCGATTTCGATTACCCGAAGGACGGGGTGGGCATACAACTTGCCCCAAAGTAGCTGCCAGACTAGGTAACTCAGCCCTCATATAGTCCGGAAAATCCACTACCTCAACCCATATAGGGCAGTGATGTCGAATGAGACCGTGATAATCCTTATTTGGCGACCATGGCATGACATGAACCATTTGTCTGCCATAGAATAGAGGGGACATCTCCAATATCTGCTGACGATATGAGGCATCCAAAAAGTGCACTTCATAAAAACCTCGAGAAGCAAAGTATACTCCTTCAACAAAGCAACCTCCCAACAAAGCCTGAACCCACTGAGCCACATCATTTGCAGAAGGTAACTTCCCAAGGAAAAAAATGATAACTGCTTGCTGAGAGAACTTGCGGAGAGGAGTGACCAATGAGGGCAGCTTCAACTTATACTTAAGTGCCGGGGGAGGTTTTGCCCACTCCTTCTGGCTCTGGTGGAATTCATCCTTGAGCATATCGAAAACATAGTGAGCATCTTCAGAGGCTGAAGTACACAATTCGACTTGCTGTCTTTTGGGGTCCCAGGACAAGTCCTTCCGAGAATAACTTTTAATATGATCCTCCATGGAGGTAAGTAGGGCAGGATTGATATAGCAAAAGAAGAAGAGAGCAGACAGCCGGGGCCAATAATGGCCAAAGTCATGACGAAAGAGGGCAGCAGGGATTATGCATAGATATGGAACGAGCATACACTTTTTTTTATGAAACCAGTAACTATATTATTAACATGAAATCAATGTACATGACATTAGACTCCAAAGAAACGGGCACACACACTTTTTTTGAAGTAAAATCCAGTGTATTTATATTCTCATAAATTTACAAGATGGGAAGTCTCCAAAATAGAGAGTATCCCAAAGATCAGAAACATAAAAAGAAAAGCTCTATGTAAGAAGCATGGATGTCACCCTTATGGCAGGCATCATATAAGGATTGCCGCAATGAGGCTCGAAAAGATTCATATGACTTATGAATCTGGCGACCCAAGTATGCCAAATTATGCTCATTCCAAATCTATGGCTCGGGAAACGGAGTCAAAGATGATCTGAAATTCTTCCAAGGAGGTTCCTAGAACACGGGCAGTGCCAAAGCAAATGAGGGACAGTCTCTGAAGGAGCTCGACATCGTAAACATGTGGATGGTGCAATGTGACGTTTGGCAAGTGTGATTCCCACTGACAAAGTGCCGGTCATGCATCTCCAAAGAAAAAGTCTTTGTTTCAAAGGCATTTTACACTTCCATAATATCCGGAGATTCTTCCGCCACCATGAAAGGGGCTTCCTGATATGCCACAGAGTATTAGCATATCGCTGAATCCATGGAGCAGGCTGAAGAAGTCTGTAGGCTTTGATGGAGGTCAAGAGAGGCAAAAGAACAGGATGAGAGCATGTAGCAGAGGGTTGCAATTGCCAATCCATAAGCCTGTATGTGCCAGCCACAGGAGGAACAGGGAGAAGAGGATGTAACAAATTAGCAATTTTCTTCCATATCAGCCTATGATGCATTCCCAATGCATAGGAAGCAGTGGCCTGAGGAAAAGATAGGGCATAGCCCTGATCATCTACCACATCATTTATGTATCCAATTCCCAATTTCAAGAGATTATATGCCCGAATAGGTTCCTGTAAAGGAATTGGAATGTCAAAGATGGCACTCCAATGAATACTTTCTTTCCTCATCGAGTTTGTCCCCGAGCAGTTATCAGGAGCCCATTTGACCTTAGAAAGTACTTGTTTCCATTCAAGTATCAGAGCAGTAGAGAAAGGACAGCCAGGTATCTTCCCTACAAATCTCCCAATGACAACCTCCCAATGATCAGTAGTCCAATGGCCATATGCCGATGTCCTCACGTTGACACACATGGATGCTATCATACAAGTCCATGGCTGTTGTTGACGGAAAAAAGTATGGAGCATAGTCGCCTTCCTTGCAAGTACATGATATCTTATATTGAGAACATTAAGTCCACCATGCATCCTAGGAGAGCACACCATTTCCATCTTCATCAGTCTCAATGCTTTCACAGCATTCTTTGTCCTCCATAACAGCTCCATAGCTTGAGACATAAAAGCAGAAATATCTCTGGGGGACCAATGTAACAAAGGCAAAAAGAACTGAACATAGGACATTACAATGGGCTGTACTATTCTGAGCCTGACATGAAGTGGCCAGATAGAAATTTTCCAAAATTCCAATTTATGTTGAAGTCTTTGGAAGATCCATTTTAACTGCTGCTTCTTGGTGATATGCCATCCTATAGGATATCCCAAATGCCTGACTACATCTTTGGAATGCATCACCTAACCTAGCCAGAGAATAGAATGCCAGTCACATTGTTTCAGAGGAAGCAATTTAGATTTGTCAAAATTGACATGCAATCCCATATATAATGCATATGTATATATCACCTTCTATATAGACTTGTCACCTCGTAACATGCATATATTATATCTCACCATACAAAAAGTTTTTACCATTTCTTAATGAGACAAAAGCATTACCTGCCTTTCAACAGCATTTGTACCAGATAAAATAAAAATGCATCTCAGAGCAAATCAGAACTTTGAATCTGACTCTTCACCTGAATTCTAGTAAGCATCCTACTGAGCAAACATGGATTAACTCATAATGGACCTATTTTCCATGATTGGCATTCCTAATGATCTATTATATGGTCCGCCGGCAGGTGATAGAGCCCTGCTCTCTTCAGGATGTACCACTTACTCCCTTCACGGCTTCTCATGCTTTAGTGGACACCTCTTGGGAGATCTTGGCTAGCATTGCCTCTTGGCACATTTGGAGAGCCAGATGTACAGAGGCCTTGGATGGCACCCAGATACACCCTTCACAGGTGTTCACGGGTATTTGGACTGACACGGTTCACACTTTGATAGCCATTTGGGCTAGCATGAAGCATGCAGGGCCCTTCACGGGCAGCCTCTTCTAGAAGGACTGTATTTCTTCGAGTTTGGAAGGGTTTTTCTCGGAGGTTTCTACTAGATTGAGATGGCACTATCAGCCCCAATTCTTTCTTTTTGGGTCTTGAGCTTTTCATGCATTGCATGGTGTATCCCGTATGGAGCTTGCTCTAACGGTTTTCTTTAATACTTAATAGAAGTCTCTTTTTGGAAAAAAAATGATCTATTATAGTTTACCATTATATTTAGTTAAAGAAAAACATACAAAGAGCTTTTAGTGCACGATGCATAGCTTTCAACACTAAAATGAAGTGTACCCTAACCATAGCAATCTCAAATCTCACTGACAATGCCATACGTTTTGGTCTATTGCTTGAACATTTCAAGTAATTTGAGCCCTCTATCGAGAATGTCTTCCACTTTTGGACTTATCAACCTACTTTGAAAAGCCACTGGAGTTATAGACCAATTGGGGTGCCTCATGCAGGTTAGAAATGGAGAACAATCAAACTGCATGTATCAACAAATACGATACAAAACCATTAGACTGCATATTATATTGGGAAAAACTTAGCTCCCTGCCAGTACACCCCTCAGATGTGGTGAAGGACATCGTACCCGATCTGCAAACCAGCTTTCTTTCTTTCCAGTTTTGAACAGAGCCAATTGAAATTCCTCCTACCAAAGAGCAAAAAAAAAAATGAGACAGTTTCCCCTTACAGGATATAACGGGTTTAATACATTAATGCTTCGCCTGAAGTATCACAAAACACACATCGACATTTTGAGAAAGCATCACAATCACAATCACTAACAAAACTGTCATAAACAATTCACATTGGGGCTATCACAACATAAAACAATTCCATTAAGTCAATAAGACTGAATCCCCTGAGTGACATGCCTTTGAGATAAAGGAAAATATTAAGGTTCCCCTTGTCTTCTTGAAAATTATATTCACTTCAAGAACCAAGTTTTCCTCGAGCGCACTATCTTAAGCCCTTTTGTTAATCATTTAAAGAACCAGCATATGATGTGAGTCATCTTGCAAAAGCTTCTACAAAGGCGTTTTCACATAAAGCACCTGGTTTATCACACCATCATCTATCACAGCACTGCTTATCTTTTTGAATAATTCGTACAAAGCCTCCACCTCGCTCACACTGACTGCAACCAATCGAATGACTAATTAGAACCCTTGAGCTCATGCTTCAACTCATATCTTTAAAAGACTCCCTTCAAATTGAAGGTATTTAATAGCTGAATCGCATTATACATAAGCAAGTAGAAACAAAAATTGCAGTTTGTCCATGAAACAATAACTAAATCATATTGTTGCACTCACAACCACATCAACTTAGATAGATCCCCTCAAAATCATTGTATAGAGATACCCCACGAGATCACATGATACAAAAGAGTGCCAATAACCACAAACAAAAAATATGCCACCTGGACAGGGCTAAATGTGTGGATTTGTGTTGCCTATATGTGACCACATAGGAACCACACATGCTTTTTTTTTGTGAAACCTGTAGCTATATTATTAACATGAACTCAATGTACATGGCATTAGGCTCCAAAAGGAGCCTAATGGAAAAACTCAAAAACAGTCAGAAAACACTTGAAGACTAGTAGCATCCAAGTCCTTTGCAACATAACTATCATATAAAGATTGCTTGAGGGACATTCTGAAGAAGGCATATGCCTGAGGAAACTGTTATCCCATCCTAGAATGCAATCTCTGTGTCCAAATGGTCCATAGTAGCCAGAAACGAGCCCAGTGAAAGAAAAGGAGGAAAGGAGACATCTGAGATGAGAGGCATCCAAACATCCAAAAGAGTTTCCCGAATCTGATAGAGGAAAATCGAAGCCGCAGCAAATGAGAGACATGAGTGAGCAATACTCGAGAGTGCGGGCAGGACCATAACAAGTGGGGAACTGTCTCGCCAGGATGAGAGCAACGAGGGCATGAAGAGGAAGCAATACGACGTGCTGCCAATTTCACCCCAACGGAAAAAGCTCCCACTATACATCTCCAAAAGAAAAGCCTCTGTTTCAATGGCAATTTGGCTTTCCAAATTTTCTTCAGTTGTAATTGCCACCAAGATAAAGGCCTATCCAAATTCCAAAGAGTGTTGGCATGCTTATCAATCCATGGCGGTGGAAGAAGGAACCTGTAGACCATCGAGGAAGTGAGATTATGCATTGAAAGTGAACAGGTACCAGGAGATGAGGAAACCAAATTCCAGTCCAGTAGTCTGTCCTGTAAAACAGCGGAGGAACAGGAACAAATGGCTGCAACATAATTGTAAGTGTTCTCCAAATGGGTCTATGATGCAGACCCAAGGGGAATGTCCTGCAAGCTTGTGGAAATGAAAGCACATAACCATGTTGATCCACAACATCTCCGACAATTCTTATGCCCAATTTCATAATATTATATGCTTTAATAGGTGCCTGTAAAGCAAGAGGCGATTCAAACACCTTGCTCCAATGGATGCTTTCCAAGCGAAGAGAATTACCATGATGGGAAGAAGCACCTGACCATTTAGCATAAGAAAGAATTCTCTTCCAATCATGAATAAAAGCTGTAGAAATAGGACAACCAGGAATTTTCCCCTGAAAAGTGGTCATGACTGCTTCCCAGTGATCTGTAATCCAATACCCATATGAATGGGATGTCATGTTTCCACACATAGCTGCTAACATAATAGCCCATGGCTGTTTTTGCTGGAAAAAATCAGCAATCATAGTGCTCTTTCTTGCTAACATATGAAACTGAAGATTGAGTATATTCAGTCCCCCATGAGTCTTAGGAGAACAAACAGACTGCATGGGAAGTAATCGC
Organism: Dipteris shenzhenensis; assembly: GCF_047967505.1. Classification (NCBI taxonomy): domain Eukaryota; kingdom Viridiplantae; phylum Streptophyta; class Polypodiopsida; order Gleicheniales; family Dipteridaceae; genus Dipteris; species Dipteris shenzhenensis. Next base: position 5,144,759 of record NC_141601.1, on the reverse strand, counting down.
AAAGCCTTTTTGTGAGATTTGCTTTTCCAAAAGATCTCCATAGCTTGGGACATATAGGAAGCCAAGTGCCTGATAGACCATGGAAGAAGAGGCAAGTAAAATTGCACATATGCCATAATGATGGACTGCACTATCCGAAGTCGAACATGTAGAGGCCAAGTGGACAAATGCCAGTATTCCAGCTTCTTGTTAATCTTTTGAAGCACCCATTTAAGCTGTTGTTGAGGGGTAATATTCCAGCCAATGGGATACCCTAAATGCCTCACAATGGAGATCGTTCTGCCCAAGCATGATTGATCATAAGAAGAAGAGTGTTTTTGAGATCACCCCAAAATGCACGGAAGAATTCAACTGTCAATCCATCCCAGCCAGGAGCTGTCTTTACGTAAATCACTCAAAGCATCATCCAGTTCATGAAGCATAAAGGGCTGCTCCAATGCATGAGTCTGTTCCTGAGACAGTATAGGCTGAACATGCACAAGAAATTGAGACCTCGCTGCATTTACTTGCATCGAATGATCAGGCTGAAGAGAAAAGAGATGCTGGAAATGACGAGAGCATTGTGATTCCAATTCTGATTTGGAAGTGGTCCAGGTGCCATCATCTTGCCTAATCCTACAAATATCCTCCTTTCGCCTATCCGCATGCAGGCTTTTCAAGAAAGCTTTGGAGGAGCAACCTTTATCCAGAAGGGGTTTCATGCGAGCTTGGATTAATTTACGAAGATCATTTTGATGGATGATATGAACTGCATAAGCACAAGAGTCCTGCTCAGAGGAGGTGAGCTGCCTATGAGAACTGATTGCATCCATTTGTAGCTTGTGAGATTGAGCCCATTTCAGCTTAAGCCTGAAGTTTCCCATGTAACTCCATCCATAATCTTGAATAACAGCCTGCAAACGATGAGCAAGACTGATCCAAGCAAAATCCATGTCCTCCTGAGCATGTAAGAGGAGGGGGCGGACAGCCACTCTCACCATGTTCTGAAATTGTTGATGAAGCAAATAAGCACTATTAACATGGAGTACGCGACGACCAAAGAAAGGCATATCATCTGTCAATTATGCTACAGATAATGTCAAGCATACTGGAAAGTGATCAGATAGCAAGAGGGAATTATCAACCCGTAATGCACATGTAAAACTAGCATACTACTGAGCATGCAACAGATACCATCTGTCAAGTCGAGCCCAATAATGAGTAAAGGCATTGTGATGGTATGTATAACCCATATCTCTATCCCTTGTTGAGAGCCATAAATCTTCTGCGTGCAAGAAAGAAAGCATATCCTCCCAATGTCGAAGCTCAGTGGGGATCATGTGAGAACGATGAATGGAATTATCTTGGATGGCAGGCGAGTTATTGAAGTCTCCACACAAAAAGGCATTAGGCAGCCATGGATATTGTTTGAGAGAAGCCCACATTCGAGCTCTTGTCGCAGAAGTTTGAGAGGCATAAATAGATGCTATTTCATAAAGATCAGCATTATAGGTGCATCTGATCACCATCCATCGACCCTGGGGGTCATTGTAAGTAACCACGGGCTGCATATCATGTTTCACCGACATGCAGACCCCCGAAAAGTGCATTGTACCAGCATAAAAGATATCATACCCAGCAAAGTGGCCTTGCTGGCCAGCCAAGAAGTGTTGGTTGTGTTCTTGTAAAGAAATTACATCGGGGTGCATTCTATGTACATAGTGCCAAAAAAGTCTCCACTTATTGACATTGCAGAGACCTTGAACGTTGTATGTAATGCAAGTGATTGAAGTAGACATAGAAGGTATGTACAGCCAAACCAAAAAGCATAGTAAAGATATAAGTTGTCAGGCCTCAGCCATGACATCAACATCCACCTAGCCTCGTGGATCATTAGCTCTATAATCTTCATTATTATCACATACAGGGATGCCCCTCTTTAGTACATCAACCCACAGTTGAGAAGTGAGGCTATCAGCAGGGGTAGAGGCCTGACCAAGGGTGGAAGTAGAGGCATCCCAATGGCGAGATTGTAACGGTCGTGGCTTGAGCGCAAATACCTTTTTGGGTTGCTGCCAAGCACCCTGGGGAGAGGCATGAGATTCTGAAATCTTGCCCTTTCCTTTATCCTTTTGCTTGGCTGAAATCTGAACCACATTTTCTTTGGGAGGGACAGATTTAGATGCCACATCACCCAATTTGCTAGGCATAGCCTTAGGCCCTGGACCATAAGTTGAAGGGGAAGTGTTTTCTGGAGCAATAGCTGTAGGTGGGAGTTGATGCAAAACTGCAGGACATTGTGAGGCTAAGTGACCAAATTTATGACCAGTGAAGCATGCACCTACAAATACTCCCCATTTCAAGTCAAAATATTTTTCACCTAAGGGAACATCCTCCACCTCTACCGCAATGGGAGGAGGGGTTGGATGATCTATATCCCAAAGAACACAAAATCGATTTCGATTACCCGAAGGACGGGGTGGGCATACATGTCGAATGAGACCATGATAATCCTTATTTGGCGACCATGGCATGACATGCACCATTTGTCTGCCATAGAATAGAGGTGACATCTCCAATATTTGCTGACGATATGAGGCATCCATAAAGTGCACTTCATAAAAACCTCGAGAAGCAAAATATACTCCTTCAACAAAGCAACCTCCCAACAAAGCCTGAACCCACTGAGCCACATCATTTGCTGAAGGTAATTTTCCTGGAAAGAAAATGATAACTGCTTGCTGAGAGAACTTTCGGAGAGGAGCGACCAAAGAGGGCAGCTTCAGCTTATACTTTAGGACCGGGGGAGGTTTGGCCCACTCTTTCCGGCTATGGTGAAATTCATCTTTGAGCATATCAAAAATATAGTGAGCATCTACAGAGGCTGCAGTAGAGAAGTCAACTTGCTGTCTTTTGGAATCCCGAGACGAGTCCTTCCGGGAATAACTTTTGAGCTGGTCTTCCATGGAGGTAAACAGGGCAAGATTGATGAAATAGCAAGAAAAAGCAGAACTGTGCAGAAGGTTTTGTACAAGCAGAAAGTACGGAAGTAGTACGGGGCAATCAGTGCAGATTGTACGGATTGCACGGAACCGTACATAATGTACGGATGTACGGAGGGGGCTGTACGGAAAGAGCTGAGCGGTACGGGAGTGCTGATAGGGCGCGCAGAAGCTGTACGGAGGAAGAAGATTGGACGGGGATGCTAAGAGGGCACGGGGAAAGTAGGCTGTACGGAAAAGGGCGAAGAAGTACGGATATCCGAATAGAGTTTCAGAGAAGGTACGGCAAAGCGATGAAAACAGTGGCTGAAAGGGTCGAGGCTATGCAGGGAAGAGCTAGGCCAGACCGTACGACTGTACGGTGAGTGTACGATAGCCGTACAGTTGTACGGACAGGCGAGGAGTCTGTACGGGACCCTGTCGAAGCTCATCTCGCTCAGCGTGCACTCTCACACACTTTTTTTTTTTTGTGGGAAGAAATATTTTATTGTTGTAGAATAATTACATTCATAGTTACTTCAAGAACGAAGTAGCTACTACTCAACTAAAGATCTCAGTATAAGCTGCATACACATCCTGCTGCCTTAGTGAACATAGTGAGAGGCAGATAAAATTGTATGTATGCTATCAAAATGGATTGTGTAATTCGCAAACGAACATGTAATGGCCAAGTTGCAAGCTTCCAATATTCAAGTTTTGCCCTTAACTTTACTAGCACCCAATCAGTTTGTTGTGAACGGGTGAGTCCCTAGCCTAGAGGATAACCAAGATGTCGAATGAATTGAGAAGCGAGGACAATTTCCCCAGGCCACAGAAGGTTGTGCCATTCCTGTGCATGTAACGGCAGCAATTTTGATTTCTGAAAATTTACCCGAATGCCAGCAGCCAATCCATATGTGGAAAGAGCATGCATAATCATGGACAGATCAGCCCGAGTATTTTTTGGAGTAAAGAATGAATCATCAGCATATGCCTGAGCAATCATGCTGTGACTGCCAAGAATCTCCAAACCGTGCAACTGGTCAGTGTCCAAGAGGTGATCCAGATATTGAAGCAGTGGATGAGTGGCTGTGGCAAAAAGTAAAGCACTCAGGGGACATTCTTGCCTGACAGAACAAGCAAGAGTCCAGGATGGAGAAATATCTCCTGAAAGTATGCACGCAGCTTCACTATCTTGATATAGCCAAGCGATGAGTTGCTGCATTTTTGTGCCAAAACCCAATGCTTGCATAGTCGATAAAATAAAATCCCACTGAATAGTACTAAAGGCTTTGGCAATATCAACTTGCAATAACAAAACATCCTGCTGTGTGTATGTATTTGGCATATTCAATTCCAATGTAGGCATTAGCAATGTTATCTGTGATATGCCTACGCCGGACAAAGCCATATTGAGCACGATGCAACCCATCATGTAAAAACCCCTTTAGCCGATCAACAATCATTTTGGTAGTGATTTTGTAGATTACGGGCATAAGAGTGATAGGTCTCCAGTCTGCCAAAGACTCACAAATTTGTTTTTTGGGAAGGAGTTTAACAAGACCACTCTTCCATGTGTCCGGCATTTTCTCATTTTGCCACACAGCATTCACCATATATAGCAATGAATGCTTCAAAATAGGCCAATATTCTAGAGAAAACTCGACTGTTAAACCATCCCATCCTGGGGATTTCCATCTGCCACATGATTTGATCGCATCTGACAATTCCCTCTCGGTAAAGGGTTCCTCCAGTTCCAGAGCTTGAGTAGGGGAAATGATAGGAGAAACATGTTGCAACAGTAAATTTCGTGCAAGCAAAATCTGTTGCGAGGGAGGAGCTGCAGAGCCGAATTGCTGAGAGAAATGATGCACACAAACAGAAGCAAGCTGTGACCGTGAAGTAGTCCATGATCCATCAGGCATAAGCACTCTGCAAATTTATGTTTTGATTCTCCTCTGATGTAAACTTTTGAAAATTTCTTTGGAAGAGCAGCCTTTATCTGTAAAGGCTCTTTGTCTTGCTCTAGTCTCCCATTTTGCCAATTTCCTGTGATCATTTAGTTTAAGACAATGTCTAGCCTGGCATAGTGTTGTTTGCTCATGCATGGACAACGAACGATGATGACTGAGTTCTGTGAGGTCTTGACAAGTGGATTTGGCCTGAGCAATGGTTTCCCTCAGAGTCTTCATGTAAGACTTGCCATAAGCTCTAATCACAACTTGCATTTTAGAAATAAAAGAATCCCAGGCACCATCAACGTGAATATGGCTGCTAGAGGAAAGACAATGAGCTGCTTCAGTAACCATTGCCTTGAAATCAGCATGTTACAAATAACTATTGTTTATGATTAGATGTCTCCTTTGTGGCAATCCATCATCTGGCATATTATGAAAAGATAACCGCAACCATAATGGTGCATGGTCTAAATGCACAAAGGCATAGTCAATCCACATTTTGCATGTAAAATCCCCTTTTTTTTGGAGAGCAACACTATACCATCGATCCAGACGTGCCTGATAAGCGGAAAGAGCATTATGTTGAAAAGTGTAGCCCGGTGACAAAGGCTGCAATTCCTTCCAAAGGTCAACCAGATCCAGATGCAGAAGTAGTTGAGACCATGCATGCCTTTCAGGAGATAACATATGGTCATGTCTGGAGGTGTTGTCTCCCTGTTGTGGAGCATTATTGAAATCCCCACATATGTAGGCATGATATCTCCATGGATATTGTTGCATGGCATCCCAAATTGCAGTTCTTTCTCTAGAGGACTGAGGTGCATAAACTGAAGCAAATTCAAACACCTCTCCTCTAATAATGCATTGGAGAACAAGCCATCTGCCTTTGTTGTCATTTAAAGCAATGACTGGTTGAAGCTCATGTTTGATCAGAAGGACAACCCCTGAGAAAGAGTGCTCCCCAGCATAGAAAATATCATATCCACAGTAGTGTCCTGTCTTGCCTGCATAAATATGTTGGTTGTGTTCTTGTAATGCCACTATGTCAGGCTGAAATCTGTTGATGTACAGCCACACAGATTTCCATTTCCTACTGTCACACATGCCCTGGACATTGAGTGTAAAACATTTGATGTAAGCAGTCATATATACAGATATTTATGGTAATGTAACAACTATGTACAGCAGCCAAATTTATGATGTCAGCCTTGCATTTCTATCTCAGGGTCGAGGCCTCGCCCTTGAGAAGAAGTGGCCGCCTGAGAAGTAGACAGCAAAGCAGCAACCTCTTCTTCAGGGAAGAGTATTCTGCTGGCTGTTACTGCAGCCCATGTAATCCCAATCCCTGTATTTATCTTTGGGGTATTTCCGCTAGAAGATGCACCATTCCAAGTGCGGGGGGGTGGAATTCTTCGAGCAGAAATAACTTTTCTTGGACTTTGCCAGCCATCAGTTGAAGGTTGCTGTCCTTTGGTCGAGGATTGAATAGCAGGAGGTGAATGTGAAGTGAGATTCCCATTGGGAGCCATTGGAGCTTTGCCTTTATCCTGACTCCCAGAAGGCTGTCTACTGCTTTTATTTTTGTTGGCAACTAGAGCAGGAGCATCTTTGGTAGGCATGTGAACTGACAAAGTGGCACGAGGCATTTTATGTTGATTCATTGGACACTGTGAAGCCATGTGTCCAAACTTTTTGCACTCAAAACAGGCCCCTGCAAATAAACCCCATTTGAGTTTATAAAAAGCACTTCCCATGTTCACATTATTCACCGTGACTGAATAAGAGTCCGGTGTGGGATTATCAATATTCCAGAGAATGCAAAATCTATTTGAGTTGCCATTTGGCCGTGGTGGACAGACCACTTTACCTAAAGATGCTGCAATTTTAGGCAGAAGTGAGGCCATACATTGTGGGAAATCAACAACTTCAACCCAAACCGGGCATCTGTGTCGGATTAAAGCCTGAAAGTCCCTTGTGGGAGACCATGGCAAAACATGCACCATTTGCTGCCCAAAAAAAAGAGGTGAATGTTCCAAAAGCATTTGTCTGTGGATCTCATCCACCATGATAACCTCAAAAAAGCCCCTGGCTGCATAGTGTACTTTACGAACAAAAGAGCCAGCCAATGTGCGTGTCAGCCAGTTGCCTATCTCTGCAGCAGGTGGCATCTGGCCTGGAAAAAATAATATGACTGCATTCTTAGCATATTCTCTGACTGGATCCACAATTTCATCGACCTCAACCATGAGGCCAACTGAAGGAACCGAGTCTTTCCACTCTTTCCTTGTATCTGCAAAGCCTTCATGCATTACATCATGTACCAGTTGAGCCTCCAGAGTATCATGCATCACGTCATGCTGACCCTCAACCTGCTTTTGCTTCTTGCAGGGAGTGGAGCGTTGCTTTTGAAACGTTTTTTCATATGAATATTCTGCCATGAATGTACGGCAGGAAGTACGAGATTGTACGGACGATGCTGAGCTGTACGGAGGTATATACGGTCTGCACAGAGAAAAGTCTGACTGTACGGTGGTACGGACATGGTACGGGAAGGCTGGCCTGTACGGACAACGGACTAGTGTAGTGAAAGACGAAGACGTACGGACGTACGGACGCCGTACGACGACCGTACAGATGTATGGACAAGGCTACGCAGGTTTCCTAACGAGGACAAAACACAAATTGACGTACACCTCACCGAGATCGCACTTACACAATGCAAGCAACGCACACACACCTAGGGGATTGTACAAACGGTACGGAAGAGCAGCAGAGGATGCGGGCCTGTACGGAACAGCTGAGGCAGGCTAGGACCTATACGGAACAACCGTACGATCTGTACGGGAAACCGTACAAAAGTCACGACGGTGACTGGAGGGCGCCGGACTGTGACAAGCTCGCAGAGATTGCACCACACACCAAACACACACACACACACACACACACTGCACGCTCTCTCTCTCTCTCTCTCTCACACACACACACCCCATAGGAACCACACATGCACAAAGGGATACATACATGCACACACGCTTAATCTTATAATAACCACCCAAAAAAAACATGGGCACAAAATCAAATTCATTGTGAAAGAAAAGCAACATTAATAGTGTAGGAAGCAAGTACTAAAATCACGACATCGTTAAGAAGTCATCACACAAAGCACTTCAACCTTGATAAACATGAAAATTACAACTATGCTCAAGTATGCGTAGAACAAAGATATGTCTCAACATATACTTGCTTATAATATGCTAAAATATTTTTAAATCAACACCCAAATCACATATCCAATGGTTTCCATACGAGCCAAGAACACATTCATAATTGCATAGCTTAGGCCTAATGGCAAGTAAGGCAAGCCATGAACACAAGTGACCCTACACAAAGTAAACCAAAGAATGTTCTTCATTCAAAGATTGATATTAAACACATCGACCAATCACACTCAACATATATACCATATTTTGACATGAATAGTTTGATTCACTAAACCAATTGCTTGGGCTGCCAAAGGTATTACTTTAGACCCAATGAGGCATAGGCTAGGAATCAAGTATTAAGAATGGTAGATGACATGTGTAAATAAGGGCAAATACTACTTCTACATTCTTGTTATTCATTTCCCCCAACTACAATCTTTCTACTTCCCAAAGAATCTAGTTCAAAATCAAAACACATCAACCTCCAAGGCGTTGGCCTATTGGTTGGGGTATTGGACTTCCAATGTTCAACTCATGGGTTCAAATCTTTGAGGCACCAACCTTCAAGGCATCCCATAGTAGTTCTAGGAAAAGCATATGGTTGCACTTGGGACCCTGTACTAGGTCAAGAGAGATATGCTTGCCCTATCTTGGCGGGCCTACACTTACAAATTTGTGGGGGGTCAAGCACGCTACTTGGAATTGCACATGAAAAGGAATCATCCATATCCATTGTAAGCATATCCAATTGACCAATCCGATTATCTTGTTCACATATCACATCATACTATTTCTTAGCTCACACTTGCCCATGCAATCCATACGACACAAGGAAAACAAAATCACATCTTAGTACACCATAGTTGCCACAATTGCTTCTCTTGAAGACCAAGAAGAGCACCAAGAGGATAATCCCCTCAAATAGCCTTTATTTAAAAAAATTGCTAGAATAGCCTTGTGTTGTTATATCAAACCATTGGTTTTTGTGAAATAGTGCTAACCTAATCGATATCCTAACCAAGCCCCTTGCAAAAGTATAGAGAGAGAAACGTTCCAGCATGATTCATGTTAAACTAAATCCATTATTCATCAAGGCAAGAGTTCACAATACATGTTATAAACTATACATTCAGTTAATTAAATTATCCTAGGTATACTTAGGTGGTAAGGATCGATTGAAAGGTGTAGCTACACATTTGGACCAAGAAGATTACATGCCATGACTTCTACTCATAGCATAGTTAGCTATTTTTACAGGGCACATAATGTGGCATGTTGTTGAGGGGTAGTTTCACCACCTTGCCAGGTCATCATCCCAAGATAGACTAAGATATTATGATACGTTATCTTGTGTAGTAGTCGGTTATAACGTTAGCAAGCCACTACTTTGAATTTTGTCCCAACAATCATGTTGTCAGGGCCGATTGTTATCAGAATGTTGTAATGTCTCCCACTTAGAAAAAGGAGGATGTTCTTGTGGTTTCCAAGACAAAAAATGAATGAGAAGTTTTGTATGCAACAGTTGTTGTAGCTTTTGACTGTCAAAATACATGTACAATTGTTCTTCCATTGTCATTCCCTTTCCGATTCTCTTCCGATTGTACATTCGGTTCTCAAGTCCCTAGTGATTTCTGTGCATGATATTATTAAGTGTTCTGCATTGTGCATACAAAGAACACATTTGGCAATCCTACTACATGTTTGAGCTCAGAAAGACGATGAACTAAAGTTGGAAGGTGACCGGACATAATACGATGCCTTTCCAACTCAATGACCAACACAACGACTCAAGGCAACAAGTCGCCAACACAAAGCAAGCAAAGGCAACCACTGAAGAGCTCAAGGTGAAGAAACAAGAAAACGCGGACATGATGAGCAATTAGACTGCTACAATGACAAAAAGTCATCTTCAACAGTAGAGGAGGAGCTGATAATCGAATACGATTCAACACGCCCCCAACGAACGACAAAGAATCACAAGAAGATTGTGCCAGCTGAACTTCTGGAGCCAAGAAGGAAATCCGAAGTCAAGAAGACCGTGAACTAATCCAACAATCGTTTCCGACAGCAATTGGTGCATGACAAAGCAAGACCATGACAAAAGACGTAGAGCTATTAAAAGAAGCAAGACTGAAGCTTGAGAATGTCGCCACAATGTAACCAATGCACAATGGACATGCTGAAAGAGCTGCGAAGGTGCTAAGGAGTATCTTGGACCAATACCTCAAGAAAGAAGCAGACAATAAGGAGGAACAATGTCCGACTCAGCGGTAGTCCAACCCAACAGTAAAGAAGCTCTCAAGAAGATCAAGATAGCAACTTCACCAAAGATTGGTGAACAAAGACGACAACACTCGCGAATCTTTTACTTTGTGCAAGTCGACTATTCTATGCAACTAGCATCAGCATCTATGCTGCAAACTCAAGTCAAGAACATTCCAACACAGTCAATCTGTTTCATGGAGGCACTCCCAGCAAATGTTGGAAGAAAATGAGTACCCACTATAGGATCGTTTGGGAGAGAGAGAGTGCAGGTAGCTAAAGAAGTGATGAGTTAGCCGTCACGTCAAATCTTGGATAATGAAAAATAGGAGTACAAGGTACTTATACCTAGACCTAGGACTAAGTGTCCTAGGTGTCACATAGGACTAAGTGTCCTATGTGGCCTAAAAGGCACTAACACTACAAGTGCCTACATTTATGCCTACAAGGCACACACCATGGCCTATAGGGCATCACTAGAACCACCAGAAGATGGCCTACAAACCCTCCTCCATGGGATGGGCTGAAGTACTCTGGAAACGTCTCAGAATACCTGGTATTTTCTGGTCATGGTGGCACATGTTCATCCAAAAGGATATAGCCACCTATGAATGTACAAGGGATGTCAGATCATGTAACAAAGGGAACCAAGTGTAAAGCCTGTCGGAAGACTTCGAACTTGGGACGAGGAAGTGCCTTTGTAAACATATCTGCTATGTTGTCCTCTATGGGAAGATAGGACAACTCTATGTCTCCTGCTGACAACTGCTCCCGAACATAATGATAGTGAACTTCAATATGCTTGGTACGCGCATGAAACACTAGGTTACACGCAATGGCCAAAGCACTCTAGCTGTCAGTGTAGACAATAGTGGAGGATGTCTGGCAAATACCAAGATCTGTAAGTAACTGTCGAAGCCAAACACACTCTACTGTAGCAGTGAAAGCTGCCCTGTACTCAGCCTCAAAGCTAGACGTGGCAACTGTTCATTGCTTCTTGCTGAACCAAGAGATACATGAATTGCCAAGCAAAAAACAATTGCCAGTATCTGACACTCTGGTGTCGGAACATCCTGAGTAGCCACTATCCGCGTAAGCATGCATGGTAAGTGAACCCTGATCACCATAGAAGAGGGCTAAATCCTGAGTGCCTCTGAGATATCTGAAGACTCTCTTCACTGCCTACCAATGCTGTGAACTGGGCATGTGCATGAATCTGCTGAGCTGAGATACTGCATACTGCAAGTCAGGTCTAGTGTGACATAAATAAATAAGGCATCCAACAGCCTGCTGATAAAGAGTGATATCACATGGTGGGCATCCATCATGAGCTGAGAATTTGAAGCCAGGGTCCACTGGAGTAGAGATTGGCTTGCAATCCTCAAACTGAAAACGATCAAGAAGATGTCCAATATACTTGGACTGAGACATCATGATACCCCCCTCAACATGAGCAAACTGAATGCCCAAATAATAATGGAGCCGTCCCATGTCTGACATGTCGAAAATCTGCTGCAAATCAGCCTTGAAAACTGCAATTTGCTGAGTATCTGGGCCCGTGATGAGCATATCATCCACATATAAAATCAGCACTAAAAAATCAGATCCACTCCCACGGACATAAAGAGTGGGTTCTATGGGACTATTCTGAAAACCAAGGGATAGTAAGTGTGCATGAATTTAACCTCAAAGCCAAGAGGTTGTGTGACCTAGACTTCTTCCTACAAATCCCCATGAAGAAAAGCAGTCTTGATGTCAAGTTGGTGCACTTGCCAATGATGATGGACTGCAATGGCAATGACACATCTAATGGTAGTAATCCTGGATGTGGGAGCAAATGTCTCCTTAAAGTCAATGCCTTGTTGTTGGGCATACCCTTTTGCAACAAGACAGGCTTTGTATCGATCTATGCTGCCATCAGATTTCCTTTTTAATTTGTAGACCCACCACGTTCCAATGGCATGCTTGCCGGGAGGGAGATCCACTAATTCCCATGTGTCATTTTTGGCAATAGATTGTAACTCAGCTCTCATTGCATCCACCCACTCTCTGCTGTCAAAAGCATCTTTATGGCACAGAGGCTCTTCATTGCAAGCTGTAGCAAGGAGTGCAAACTCAAGAAAGTGACCATGCTGTCTGTTCCCTGATCTTGTCCGAGCAGCAAAAGGCTGATCTTGTTTGCTGTCCCTCAATGTATCAAGAAGCCATCTAGGAACTTGCCTTTGCTGTCTATTGACAGCTCTTTCTTCAATATCTGCATTATGAGTAGTGGAATCATTTTGTGCCGGAAGAGAAACCTGCAAATCAGCATGAGGTTGTGGCTAATTGTTGCTTAGTGGAGGGCCTGCAGGAGGCTCATGTTGCTGGTCAAAATCCTCTTCTGATGATGGCAGAGGTAACCAAGATTCAAAGGCATCAAACATGTCAACATCTGGCTTTGCTTTGCAGTCCACAAGAGGAGAAGCTGAAAGTTCAGCAAAGATTACATCTCTACTGACAATAATCTTCCCAGTATTTGGTTGATATAACCGATACCCTCTGCTCTCCTGGCTGTAACCAATAAATATGCATTTGATTGCCTTGTCATCAAGCTTATGTCTCAGCTGAGATGGTACATGAACATATGCAAGAGCCCCAAAAACTCTCATGTGTGAAAGTGAAGGCTTCCTGCCTTTCCATGCTTCATAAGGTGTAATAGTCTTCAATGCCCGTGTAGGTGATCTATTCAGCACATAGTTGGCACACATTACTGCATCAAGCCAAAATTTATTGGGCAGACTTAGCCTTAAGCATGCATCTGGCCATCTCCATTGTGGACCTACTTTTCCTTTCAGAAACAGGATTCTGCTGAGGAGTGTAAGGAGTAGTGCATAAGTGAATAATGTCCCGTGAAGACAAAAATGCATCAAACTCCTTTGACATATACTCTCCCCCCCCCTATCTATGTTGAGGGTGACAAGCTTGCATCCTGATGCATTCTCAACCATATTCAGCCATCTCTGAAAGCATAAGAAAACTTCAAATTTGGCCTTTAAAGGATATACCCAGCAATATCTTGTGAAATCATCAATGAGAGTCATGAAATACTTATACTCCCCAATGGCATTTGTCCTCATTGGGCCACAGACATCACTGTGTACTAGCTGCAATTTCCTTTGTGAGAGTTTTGGACAATTCATTTGAAAAGGAAATCGATGCATCTTACCCAAAAGACAACCCTCACACACATGTTTGGAAACTGTCTGAGTCTGAGGTACATCATTTGCCATCTGCTGTGAATGTAGCTTTGCAAGAGCTCTATAATTGAGATGGCCCATTCTCTCATGCCAAAGATGACTTTCAGCAAGCTGTGAATCTGAAATAGCCAATGCTTCAATAGAAAGTGCAGCTGAATGATGATCAAGGTGATAAAGCCCTTTTTGCAAAGTGCCAATGAGAACTATGGCATTGTCCTCACGAAGATCATAAACTAGACATCTGTAGCCATCAAAAATCACTCTGGAAACTGAAGTAGCAATTGCTGAAATTGAAATCAAGTTGACTTCAATGCCAGGCATAAAAATAACATTTGTCAGAGTGACAGGATGGCTTGAAATGGATGTGAGCTGCACATCTCCAACTCCTTTTACATCATATGAAGCATTTACATGTAACAATCCCCCCTCGAGGTGCATCAGCTAAAGAATGAAACAACTGTCTGCAAGATGTGACATGCTTGGAAGCACCACTATCAAAGTACCAGGACTGAGCATCATTAGCAGTAAAGAATGCATCAGCTTTGGAGGGATCAAATAAGCAATGGACAGCCCATGCCCAATCATCCTGAAGAGCATGTGCATGTGAAGCATCTTCTGGCTCATGGGATTCAATAGCATGTGAGGCATTAAATGTCAATCCTACTTTCTTTTTCTCCGAAGCAATGTGCTTCCTGCACTCTGAAATGTCATGTCCAGGCTTGCGACAATAGTTGCATCTTTTCTTCTTTGACTTATCTGCTGTATTTTTAGATGCATGGGAGAAATTGCAGCTGCCATGCGCAGATTTTGGCTTGCCCGTAGGCTTGGAAGCCTTGCCTCTTCCTGTCTGCTGTGAAGCAAATGCATGATCAGGAATAATGGCTTGTCTATTAGCTCTACTTTGCTCTTCCTGCAAAAGCAAAGTAACTAGCTGATCAAAAGAATAGTGGGCTGGATTACCCATGGCCACTAATCGAAGGGTTGTAGCAAACCCTTGATATGTATCTAGCAGTCCATTCAATGTGGTACTGACAAGCTGTGAATTTGGCACCACCTCATCAATGTTGGCAAGCTGTTCCATGAGGTCCTTGACCTTTGTTAGGTATGCATCCATAGAGTCACCTTCATTCATACCGACTTCCTGTAATTGCCTTCTCAAATATGCAACACGAGCTTCATTGCGAATCTGATAGAGAGAAGCCAATTTATCCCAAGCATCCTTTGCTGTCCTGCAAGACCTGATGTGTGGAATAATGATTCTCTTGCATGATAAAGCAATGCATGAATGTGCATTTGCATCTCTTGCATCCCGTCTTGACTGTTCTTGAGTTGGAAGAGCAGCAGCAGGAGTGCTAGAGGAAGAGGCATCAGGAGTAGTACCCCCTACGGAGGGACCAGCAGTAGAGGCAACCACTGTAGCATTGGCTGGTCTCAGTCTTCAGATCAGCCCAAGAAACAATATTCCTAAATGCTTTGCAACAAGAATATGTTTCATGAGATAAGACCAGATCGGATAGTTGGTGCCATCCAACTTATCATCTTCACGAAGAACTCCAAATAAATCTTGATTGTTCCCAACCATAGCAAATGTGATACCCTGAAAAAGACCTGAAAACCCAAAAGCCTCAAGGCTATCCCTGCAAAAAGCTGGCTGTCCAAAAATGACAGCAAATATCTGCAAATTTCTGATCCAAATCAAAGGGCAAATGCAGATCTGACCCAAATGTGACTGTGACAGGCAATGTTCACTGCAAAAAATAGCAAATTTTATTGAGGGCAAATAGGCCAAAAAGAGGACAAATGCAGAAAAGCCCCAAATTTTGCTGAAATTTTTTGCAAATGTGAACCAATGTATACAAATCTGACTCAATGTCCTGCAAAAGTGACTCAATGTCCTACAATCTGACCCAATATATAGCCTCAAGGCTTGAAACTGCAAAAATATGTACTGTCCCAAACACTAGTTGAAATTGAGCTCCCAACACAAAAAGCCCCAAATTTTGTTGACCCGAGTGATGACGTGGCACAATGTGACAGTCCTGAACCTGAAATTAACTGAAAACTTCAATTTTTGGAAAGATTTCAGTTGTCAACCTTGTCAAAAGTATTGTATTGACAGGTTGAAGGTCCAGATGTCAAAAGCCCTAAATTTTTCTGTTGGAAATTAGGGTTTGACAGTAAAAACTGTCAAAATAGTAAAAGACTGCAAGAATTTAACACGTGCCAAATGCTGTACCAAATTCGGGAGTAAACACAACTGTACGGATGACAGTACGGAAGCAATTACTATGCCTGTACGGAGGCTGTACGATGCTTGTACTGAGGCTGTACGATGCCTGTACGGACGATGTACTGAACGGGTACAGTGTTGCTACGCTGTATGAAAACTGTACGACTCATTACTGTCTGCAGGTACGGACGTACGGAAGGTGCAGCGCAAGGGAGTACATTACGGCGCAGTACTGTATGCAAGTACTGACGTACGACGCAGGTACGTTGTACAACAACGCATGAACAATAGGTACGACGCTGATCAGGTACGACGCATGTACAGCGTAGGATCTCAGGTATGATGCTGAGCAGATACGAAACCGTACGGTTGTACGGCACAGGTACAGAGAGCAGTACGGATGAGAGGAGCGGGTGCACGAGACGAATCTAAACGTGGAGTGCAGGTAGCTAAAGAAGCGATGAGTTAGCCATCACGTCAAATCTTGGATAATGAAAAATAGGAGTACAAGGTACTTGTACCTAGACCTGGGACTAAGTGTCCTAGGTGTCACATAGGACTAAGTGTCCTATGTGGCCTAAAACGCACTAACACTACAAGTGCCTACATTTATGCCTACAAGGCACATACCATGGCCTATAGGGCATCACTAGAACCACCAGAAGATGGCCTACACCCACCGTCACCAAACTGAGTTGGCTCATTATACTTCACATGAAATAGAGCAAGAGCTGAAGCTGGAAGTCAGCCAGATCCAAATGGTGATAGAATTTCAAGGATACTGACTACATACCGAGTAGAGAAAGTTCGTCAACAAATTCAGCTCACAGCTCGGAAATCAAAGACGCAACAAATGAGCTTCAAGTGTTGAGTGCTTCAACACCGACTGAAACTTTCCTACGAACTACACTAGGCACACATTTAGCTGCAGGCTTATACATTACTGCTCAAAGATAACTGAACTCCAATCCCTTGCCACCCCAACCAAAAAGCAGAGCACCTGTTTCACCACTTGTCAGAATGCAGAACCCATTAGTCAAAGCAGCAAAATTTGATGGGAAGAGAGAACTAGACCCAAACAACAAAGTCGGGCAATTCGAGACCCGTTGGAGTGATAGTGGATTTGGGTCGCTACTTGATGCGGTAAAGAGAGAGCAATTTGCAGCTACCTTTGAAGTATGGTCTTGCTCATTTTGCAGATTATGATGCCTTGAAGAACTCATTCTTGAGTAGATTTAAAAAAGAAAAAACTCCAGAAGCAATGCTTAAGAAGCTTCGGAATATGAAGCAGAAAGACCTATTGGTGCAGGACTATGCACAAAAGTTCAGGAATTTGAACCAGAGGCTACCTGTCCCACAAAGGCCTACTCAAGAGCAACTTGGTGACTACTTTTGCAAAGGAACCATGCAATAGCACCGGGTTGGCAACCTTTCTCTCCACCCAGGTTAAGATGCCAATCGCCTCCTTGTTAAGAGGGAATCCTACCCTTTGGCACGAGACCTCTCAAACTAGCCCGAGTAGACAATTCTTGCTCGTAGGACCTACCAGTTCGACCAACCACAAGAGGAAGGATCGAATCTACCCAAGGTCCCCACCAATAAGTTGGCCTAATAATTTGAAGGTGATGATACTAATGCGGCCATCCCCATAACCTACAAGAACCAAAAGATTCATGCCATCTTGGATGGGGGAGCGGGTGTGAGTGTCTGCACCAGGGAGAGGGAAACCACAAAACTCTAATCCAACTATGGAAACTTCACAGGCACACAGAATCAGACCGAAGTCAGATACAGATTCTCTCAAAACAAAGGATAATGATGCAAATGAGTCAGACAATGAGGATGATGCATTGGATGACAAGCACAAAACACATGTGCATGCCATTTTTTAGGCAGAGCAACAGTTTGAAGAACATATGAAAATAAGGGCAAGGGTAAAAGAGGATGATCTAGAGGAGATGAACCTTGGAGACCCTAATGACCCAAAAACGGTACTTGTAAGCACTGGGCTTCAAGAGCCATTCAAAGAACACCTCGACAATTGTTAATTGAATTCAAAGATGTGTTTGCATGGCATTATACACATATGAAAGGGATAGATTCTACATTCTGCCAACATAGGATCAACCTCAACAAGGATGCAACTCCAGTGATCCAACATAGGTACAAAATGAGCCCCAATTATGCCAGAAAAGTAAAAGAGGAGCTGAATAACCTGCTCAAAGTTGGATTCATATATCTGCATTCTCTACATGAGCTTAGAGAGTTCTCTCTATGTATACATATTGTTATGATTAAGGAGTGTTTTTGTATTTGACCTTGGCATTGATGCACACTTAGAGGGTTCACCCTTCATCTCATTGTATCAAGTTAGTTTAGTCTCATGTTGGCCGTCTGAAGACATTTAATAAACTCCCTCTCTCTCTCTCTCTCTCTCTCTCTCTCTCTCTCTCTCAGGATTGCCTTGGGCCAGCTCAGGGTATCTTCCCACAGATTAGACGTTGAGGCCGGCAGGATGCGTCGTACAGCTACCGGACATAGACCCAGGCGAGAGACTAGGATATGCCCTTGTTGCACTATGGGGGAGGTGGAGACTGAGGAGCACTTTGTTTGCAGATGCCCTTTATATTATGAGATCCGTGGCAGATTTCACTGTTTATTTGGGCACGGATTTGGACCTCTCTCTCGGATTATGGAGTATGAGGATCAGTATTGCTTAGCGTTGTTCATCAGGGAGATCACCAGATACAGAGAGAGATTCCTCAGAGAGCACCGTCGCATCCCTGCCAGAGACCTGGTTATTCATGAGGAGCAGGACGAGGCGTAGGACCATGAGCACAGAGATAGCCCATCTTGCCAGAGAGCACCGATGGTTCCACCCCGAGGATGTACATATGACATGATCCGGCAGCACCGCAGGATGATCTTACACAGAGGCCGTACCCGTCGCTTTATTTCTAGACGACGGAGGATGATGGCAGATTTTCGGAGGAGATTGCTCCATGGAGACTTGGCACCGCCAGCAGCCCATTTGACACTTGCCCAGATCTTCACACTCATGGCAGGAGGCATGGTCGATGGCCATGACTTCCATCATTTCTTTGGATCACAGACCCCTTAGGGAAGACGATGTTCCTCATATTCCATATTTTACATTTTGTATCTAGGCAATTTTGGTACTCTATTTCATTTCATTTTGTATCTAGGATTTTTGTAGCCATTTTTGGCATCTTAGCGGTATTACGATGAGGCCACCTAGTTGGCGCATCGTTGATGATGTATTTTCCTTTCGGATGATTTTGTGTCCCATAGGCCATGTATGGCCTTCCGTGGACCTTTAATAAAATTTCTTTCTTTCTTTCTTTCTCTCTCTCTCTCTATGTGCGTACCTGCTTGTCTATACGTACGTACATCCACTCTCTCTCTATCCCATACGTACTTGCTCGTCCATCCGTACCTACTCGCCCATATATGCTCACCCGTCGTCTGTACGTCCGTATGCCCTCGGCCGTACCTACAAGGTACATCAACTACCGTCCGTACCTACGTCATACATCAGCCCCAGATCTTTTTGAAGCGTAAGGGAGCAACGCAGCACAGGTAAATATCTTGAGGTCACTCTGGGCTGGGCTGAGCCCTTGGCCCAATTCTGGGGGTTAGCTCTAGCGAAGGGCCTCCACATTTAGGAAGGCCAACATGGAGTTCCCCAAAACGAAGGTATTTTTTGCATCTACCCCAACCAACAAGCCCTCATACTCAACTATTGCAGCTACACCCAGCCTGTTTGCATTGACCTACAAAGGGAAGGATCAGATCAGACCCCTAGGAACACATTTATTATCAAGAGCATGAAATTAGAGAGCTCAGGCTCCTAGCTACAGCTCTTAGCAGAAAGGTGAATGAGATGGAGAGCAAAGGCAAGCAAGAAATCATTGCACAAGTTATGGAGAAATGCAGCACATCTCCACCAGCACCAATACTTGTCTCCAAGGTCAAGGAAATGATCAATACTCATGTCAGTTCAGCCAAAGAACAGATGGCCATTGTTGCCAACAGCAAACTTAACAAAGCAAATCTTTACACAAAAGTAAAAGAGCAGCAAGCCATAGTACATAATAAGAAGATACTACGCATTGGAGGACTGCCCAAGGATTGTCTTGGCTACTTTAGTGTAAAGAGGAGTACACAGAAGATGAAAAGATTGCATGCCTCAAGAAGCAAATACCACAAGTAGAGTGGGATGAAAATGATATCAACTGTGTCTCCCCAACGGGAATGCAAGCACAGGTGTTTTTCAGAGAGAGGGCAGGAAGAACTAAGATTCTTTGATACACAAACAAGCTGAAGGGCACAAGGATTTGGATCTCCGAGGAACTCACCCCAACTCAACTGAAACAGATGAATGTCAAGCTTACCAAAGAGATCACGACTTCATCGACCGCCTAGGAGGAGAGGGATTGTTGCTTACAGACTTGATGATAGAGATCTTACTATACACGGATGACATAGTCCTCATCACCTCTTTTGCAGCAGGGCTACAATGACAAATCGAGGCCCTGGAGGTGTTTGGCAAGAAGAGACATTTGAAGGTCAACCTTGGCAAGACCAAGGTTATGTTCTTCAACACCTCACAAGTGATACTTCGGCGACACAGCTTCACCTATCAAGGAGAGCCAGTCGAGATAGTACAGTCATATACCTACCTTGGGGGAATTTTTGCAAGACCTATCTTCACGATGACACATGCAGCTCGGGCATAACTCATGGCACGACTCACACGAGAGTAGGGAGCTCTAGCTCGGCTAGAGAGACGGTGCTTCTTGGCACACTTCTAGAACCCCCCGATGAAGGGATGGCTT
The DNA here is from genome assembly GCF_047967505.1 of Dipteris shenzhenensis. Classification (NCBI taxonomy): domain Eukaryota; kingdom Viridiplantae; phylum Streptophyta; class Polypodiopsida; order Gleicheniales; family Dipteridaceae; genus Dipteris; species Dipteris shenzhenensis. The sequence continues at coordinate 5,124,051 of NC_141601.1, read as the reverse complement.
TTTGATACGCTAGTGAGACTAAGAGCCGTGTATGCAGCACCCTTCTGGAAATGTGATCTACCGACAACCGAGTGGAGGAAATTCGAGAGGCTGCAAGTGACTATGGGGTCTAGGATGATCAGGAGTAAGCCTCTCACCAGATCATACAGGCAGAGGTCACCATGACACCAATACAGATCGATGCCATCCTACACTAGGTGTAGGCATGTCTCGATGGAGGCTACCGAGGTTGGCATTGGGGTCATCTAGACGTTAAGCTCATAGTGGGTCGACACAACCTAGTTTGCACGCATCTCCAATGGTTTTGTACTCAAGGCATTCAGATGGATCGCCTACCCCCCTTGCAATACAATCTCTCTGCCCCATCCCTCCAAATCCCACGAGATGAGATCAACTGTATTATACACTTGGAACTTCTTTAGTTATACACATCTCGGAATTGGGAGGAGGACCAGAAGTTTTCCACCAAGATCCAATTCTATCATGACCACTTACTAAGAGTATCAGAGGAGGGATTGATCATCAGGCCCAAGTATCTAGAGGACAGACGGGGCTACCCATGCATTGAGAATTGCTATAGGACAAATTCGGGTCTTATCTCATAAGCTAAGGATTGAGACAGGTAGGGCCGCAGGCACACCTTGAGAGCAAGGGCTTGCAAGTTATGCACACTAGAAGTAGTGGAGACGGAGGAGCACTTCCTTTGCATTTTCCCTATTTACTATGACATCCGAGGACGCTACCATTGCTTCTTTCAAGAGGGACATGGGTTCGGACCACTGTCCCGTTTGATCCATTTCCACGACCAGGTGTGTGGTGGTCACTTTCTGATGGAGATGCGGCGACACAGAGAGACCCTACTACACCATATCAGACAGCAGGACTTCTATGCCTTTGAGTCAGCCCCAGGACATACTGGGGTAGAGGAGGAAGAGACAGCCGACATGAGGGCAGCATGGACCAACTGAAGGAATGGTAACAAGAGAAATGGCCAGCAAAGAGTGGCCCGCTCTCTCTTCCTCCTCTTCTTCGAAAACTCTTTCAACTCCCATAGCCTCATCCAGCAAGGCGAGATATGCCACAATTGTAGCTCAAACACCCTCTCCTTATGCACATACATATGAGAGAGGTCGTCTTTTTGGCCGCCCCATTATTGGATAACATGAACATGTTTTGTTCCTACAAGATCAGGTGAGAGAGCTGAGGACACAATTGGCAGATGCTATAGCTAGAATCCAGGTTCTTGAAGGACCTGGTAAGCAAGAGGTAATTGATGCGGCTGTAAAATCTTGCAAGGCTTCCCCACCCCCCACCCCCCAGCTAGTCTCCACGGTTAAGGATTTGGTTCAAACTAAAATGTAGACAGCCAAGCAAGAGGTCATTGTGGAGTTTGGAGCAAAGGTAAACAAGCTGATATTCAAGAAGAGATTACAGAACATGAAGCCAGACGGGATAATGCATTAAAAATCAGAATTGGGGGATTCACTGATGGATTGTACAATGATGAGGATTCTTCAATGATACCTTCACATGTTAAAGTAGTCATGCCTAACATTGACTGGACAGCGCATGAGGATGACAAGCCTAATAACTCTAAGGATGATGGTGAAGCTACAATAGTTCATATTAGTCATTGTAAAGGTCATGTTGTTATTACATTTAACTCACGATATTTAAAACTCAAGATCCTACGACAATCCTACAAGCTCAAAGGTACTAAGCTATGGATAGCCAAGGAACTTACAAGAGCTCAACTGAAGGATAAAGTAACAGAATTGGCGAAGTTTAAGGCTGCCAGGAAGGATGAAAGTAGTCAATGTACCACGGAGGAATAGCACTCATTAAGGAGTTTAAATCAAAACCAAAAGACTCTGAGTCTTAAAATGATGTATGTATGTTTTTTCAAGATATAATTTAGGTATTTTAAACAAAAGAGTTGCTTTATGCACTCCTTGGGCGCCGCCCTATGCCCTCCCTAAGCTGTTGTATTAAATGGATTTTTTATTGTCCCATAGAACTTTTAGTCCCCTGTGAATGTTAATAGACTCTCTCTCTCTCTCTCTCTCTCTCTCTCTCTCTCTTTTCCGTACCTCTCCCTCCCGACGGGCCATACAGCCCGTCAGCTCATAGTCCTCTCTCTCAGCCCGTCAGCTCACCGCCTCAGCCCATCATCCGTCAACCCATCAGCAACCTGTCGCCTCAGCCAACAACAAACTAACCCTAACCCCGAGTTGGGCTAAACCCCGGACCCAACCTAGGAGTTAGGTTCAGCTAGGGGGTTCAACAGATAGCCAATGATGGACTGGCCTACCCTCTCCTCCAAGTCCCCCTCGACTCCTTCAACCTCCATCAAGACTCGGTACTCAAAGTTGCAGCCATGACACCCTCTCCATATGCACCAAATTACCAACAAGAAGGCTCAAAACGACCCATCCTTCAGCAACGGGATCAGATTAATTATCTACAGCAGGCAGTGAGAGGGCTACGATTGGAGCTGACAGAAGTAAAGGCTCGACTTCACATTCTGGAAGGGCCTGGTAAGCAGGCAGTAAATGATGAGGCTGTAAAATCTTGTAAGGATTCCCCCCCTACCCCGCAACTAGTCTCTACAATCAAAGATCTTGTTCACATTGAAGTACAAACTACTAAGGGAAGTGATTGTGGAAGTGAACACCAAAGCAAGTAAGGCTGATATTCAAGCAGAGATTAAAAGAACACAAAGCTAGATGTGATAATGCGCTAAAGATTAGAATAGGGGGACTCCCAGAAGATTGGTACAAAGAGGAAGACACATATAGCTTCTATTAGGCACTATAAAGGTCATGCAATCCTTACATTAAAATCATAAGACATGCTGATCAAGCTTCTTCGACAATCTTACAAGCTGAAGGGTACCAAAGTATGAATAGCTGAGGAGCTTACACAAGCTCAACTCAAGAATAAGGCAACTGAATTAGCTTAAGCCAGGGCTGCCAGAAAGGATGGGAAATCGGCAGTTTACTGTGAAGGCGTAGCCCTAATCAGAGAGTTTAAATTAAAACCAAAAGACTCTCAGTCTTAAACTGATGTATGGCTGTTTACTCTTTCAGACTATTATGTAGGTACTCTAAATAATGGGGGTTGCTTTTGCACTCCTTGAGAGCTGCCATGTGCCCTCCCTAAAGCAGATGTTCTAAAGGGTTTCTTGCTGTCCCATAGACCTTTTGGTCTCCACTGGATGTTAATAGACTTCTTTCTTTCTTTCTTTCTTTCTTTCTCTCTCTCTCTAAAAACATCTTGGATTCAATTGATGATATAGTTAACAGTAAAATGGACGAACTAACCTCCTCACTGAAAAAGCAAAAAGAACAGCAGGAAAAGGCACTAAATCTCAGGATTGTGGGGATAGAGGAAAAGACATGGAGCAGGTCCTTACCCAGGTCTTCCAAAAAACAATGCACATTTCTGCTACAAGATGGCAAGAGGCCTTCAGGGTAGGAAAGAGAGGGGATAAGCCTAGACAGATAGTAGTGAAATACCAGGACATGCAGTCTCGTACTAAAGTGTTAAACCACAGGCATCATCTCAAAGGACACTCCATATGGGTGAATCAAGATCTCACACGAAATCAATACAGTCTAATGATCAAAAAGAGCTCAAAAAAATTAGAGTGCAAGTGCTTACCTGAAAGATTGAAAAGCAATTATCGTAGAGAAAGGGAAACGGAAAGGATGGACCTTAGATAAGGTCGTCGCCCTAGGAGAGGAAATTTCAGAAACTGATATATTTATGGATCTAGAGGCATGGGAACATTAGGGAAATGAAACCCCAGAACTACAGGGATTTTCAAAAAGATCAATATGGAACACCAAGAGACATATAGGAGGGAGAGGTTTTGGGGGAATTGCATGCTACATCAGTAAGAAATGGGAGAAGACAGCCAAGGTCATCAAAGAGGACCCACACAAGCAGTATATGTGCATAGAAATAGGGACAGAGAACATCAGATTGGCAGCATGCTATTTTGCACCCTTGCAGTCACCAATATACAAACACAGCAGTCACATCTCAAGGGAGGATCCATCACAAGCAGTATATGTGCATAGAAATAGGGACAGAGAATAGAAACATCAGATTCGCAGCATGCTATTTTGCACCCTTGGAGTCACCAATATACAAACACAACAATCACATCTCAAGGGAGGATCCATTTGGGAGGAGATATAGCTATGTTCTCCATTGAACATACAATTATCTTAGTAGGGGACTTTAATGCAAGAACGGGCTCAATGGTGGGTTAGTTACCTCATCCTCATGAGGCTTATGTGTCCACGTGGATTTCATGCATGGGAGCAACCACGTAGTAAAAGGTTCTAGAGTATACTGTGAGGGTCGACCTCCGAGATCTCAGAGAGGGAGCGCGACTCTCACCTCTTGCACACAATCGAGGGTTGCTGGCGACCACGTGAGGCAGCACACAGGCACTGTCATCGGCAATAAAGCAATGGAGAAGAGTGTGAGTAGTTGTGGTGTTGTGGGGAGTGTTGAGGCTTTGTGGCGGTGCCATTGTGGCCTATCTCATCGAGTTGTAAAGAGCAAAACGCCGCGTAGGGATGAGCTCTGTGTGTGTGAGTGTTTTGAAACCTTTATATGGAAGCTATTGAGTCATTTGATCGACCACCGATTCTATAGTTCATAGGCTTGTGATTTCAGTTCATTTCGTAATCCTTACAAGCATCTAAATTGATTAAGCCATCAGTGGTATCAGAGCGGGTAGTCGCTTTTTTTTTAATATTTGTTGTTGTGCATGCATGTCTAGGATAGGTATTCCACTCTGGTTGCACATCAAGGTTGTAAAAAAACGAAGGAGCAGACCTCATTTCAGCTGAGGGGGGGATTGTTGGGTTAGTTACCTCATACTCATGAGGCTTACGTGTCCACGTGGATTCCATGCATGGAAGGAACCACGTAGTAAAAGGTTCTAGAGTATACTATTGGCGGTGATGAGGGTCAACCTCCAAGATCTCAGAGAGGGAGCGCAACTCTTACCTCTTGCACACAGTCAAGGGTTGCTAGCGACCACGTGAGGCGGCACACAGGCGGTATCATCGGCGATATAGCAATGGAGAAGAGTGTGAGTAGTTGTGGTGTTGTGGGGAGTATTGAGCCTTTGTGGCAGTGCCTTTGTGGCCTATCTCATCAAGTTGTAAAGAGCAAAAAGCCCCATAGGGATGAGCTCTGTGTGTGTGAGTGTTTTGAAACTTTTATATCAAAGCTATTGAGTCATTTTCGACCACCAATTCTATAGTTCATAGGCTTGTGATTTCAGTTCATTTCGTAATCCTTACAAGCATCTAAATTGATTAAGCAAATTAAGCCATCACTCAAGGCAAGTTACAATCACAACAGAGGGGAGAGACCCCATATGGATGGAAGAGCTAGATGAAGGCAACGAGGAATGAAGAGGATGGAAAAGGACATCAACAAACACGTGTGAGATCACCCAAATGGGGAGGCAGCTGCTCACCTTGGGCGGTTGTTTCGGGCTGCAAATATGTAATGGCACATCACTCTTCAAAAACACAAGGGGGTATACTTGCGATACCCCACAAGGGTCAAGCGTATTTGACTATGTAAAAATCAATCCAAATGCGAGACATACTTCGGAATATCTCAAGATTGATGAGGAACCTTGGAACCTGATCACAAAGCAATGTCACTGGGACTCAAAGGGATTAAGTATGATGCAGAGAAACAGGAAACTACAGCACATCCCACATTAAGAATGGACTAAAAAGGTTCACATTTATGAACAGAAATTAGAGACAGAGATAGCGCAATGTCAAATGCCTTACACATGCCAAATACATAAATAATTGTATGACAGAAATTCTGCAGAAAACAGCCAAGGAATGCTCCACAAAGAGCAAGGGAAGGACCAAAGGCATGCCTTGCAATCACTAGTACAACCACGATTGCAGGACAGCAAAAAAAGCATGGAAAGCAAGTCAATATGGATGAGAAGGGGGATAAAGCTTAAGTCTACAAACAAAAGGTGAGAGGGGGAAAAAGAGACTTTCTCAAGAGCAAACGACTTGAGAGTTTTGAGGATCTCAAACAAAACCCCAGAATGTTTTTCCAGAAGCTACATGGCAACAAATAACAGGAGAAGAATGCATCATGGGGAGACATGATACAATTTATTAAAGAACTATATGAAAGAGAAGGAGAGGAAAAGGTTAGACACGATTTCTCTGTCAAAGCAGCACAGATGTGGAAAGTGGGCTGAAAAAACTAGCAAATGGAAAGGCTCTAGACACCCAAGGCTTGGTGGCTGAAATGCTTAAATGGGGTGGGTCAAAGACAGAGAGGATTCTTGCCTTGATCATGAATAAGACTCTAGAAGAAGGTTTTCTCACAGAATGGCAACTAAGTAGAATTGTATCGATCCACAAGGGAGGGGATAGTAAGATGGCAAAAAACTATAGGACCGTCATGGTGAGCAGCCTGATGGCCAAACTATATGGAACCATTCTTGAGCAAAAAATCAACACGTGGGCAGAGGCAGAAGGGGTAAGAGCACCGTCACAGGCAGGGTTCTGTCCCAAGCATTCGACGGTATATCATCTAGTAGCCATAAGAGCAGCAACTGAGGGAGAAAAACATAGAAAAGGGGCCATTTACTGCTGTTTTGTAGACTTCAAGAAAGCATTCGACACAATACCACGCAAAAAAACTATGGGAGAGACTAGAAAAGCTCCAAGTCCCCCTGGAACTCAAAGAAGCCACGTACAGACTCTACGAGAAGGTACTAGCTGAGCTAGCACTACCACTTGTAGATGGATCCAGTTCCAAAGGAAAGGTCATCATAAGCAGCGATTAGGGGTCAAACAGGGATGCCCCTTGCCACCAACTCTCTTTGGTCTCTTCATAGACGAGTTGAAAGATTGAATGACAAAAAACAGCAAAGGAGGAGCCCAGGTGGCTGGCTACGCACTGTCGTTGCTCATTTATGCGGATGACATGGTCCCTTTGCAAAAGATAAGAGTGATATATAGACACACTTGGATGCCTTATGTAATTTCTGAAAATATTCAAAAATGCAGGTCAGCATAGCAAAAACCAAAGTAATGGTGATCGGGTCTCAAAATAAGCAGATAATTTTCACATTCTAAGGGGAGAGTTTGGAAGTAGTTGCTTCATACAAATATCTAGGACTGGATTTTACAGGTAATTACAAGTGGAATGCACGTGTGGAACATATGATTCTGGGAGATTTCAAAGCATTGTACAGCTTCGAAAATAAATGCAGAAAGAATGAGGAAATTTTTTTACACCATGCTTGTGCAAACCGTGGTTCTCTATGGATGTCCAGCCTTATGTGCCCGCCCGGGCTCTCCAGGGCTTATTGGAAAAGGATAGAAACAGTTCATAAACGCTTTATTATAAGCGAGTTGGGAGTTAAAACGGAGACACCGTATCCCATCCTGTTAGCTGAAACAACTATGATACCACTGGAAGGTGAAAGAACTATGCCATTATTTGGGATACCTCAACAAGGTTAAGAACATGAATGCACACTAGATACCACATAAAGCAATGGAAGCCACTAAGACCACAGGCTGATACAAAGATGGGGAGGAGTGGATGGAACTATGGGGGATAAAAACGGCTGATATTCCTGAAGAATCATGTGAAACCAGGGACTAAGTGATGCAGAAAATATGGCTCAATCCAGGAACAAAAATGCAGTTCTACAAACGGGAAATCAACCTGATGGACGGCTATGCAATGCAGAAATATCTTGGGGAGGACATCTCAATATTCAAAGGGAATTTAATATGAAAAGTAAGGACCAGCTCACATGATCTAGAAGTGGAGAAGGGTAGATGGATACAACCCAAGATCCCAAGGGAGGTGAGGATATGTAAAATCTTCCCTACAAGGGAGGTAGAAGACGAGCAGCACATGCTCCTAAAATGTCGAGCATACGCACACATAAGGGAGAACAATGGCAACAATAGTTGTAATTTGAAGAATCTATTGGAACAGCCAGCCCACAAGTTTGGAAGCTACTTAAAAGAAATCTTGGAACATTGCAGCAAAATTCTCGGACTAGCACAGAAAATAGTCCAGCAAATACTCACAATGTAGAAAGATTTGGGAGACTTTTATTTCAATGGTTGTAATGGACCACTATTTAATTTAATAGTGGTCACCAGTCCCATAGATCCTGAGAGTCTCAAAAGGACTTTCACAGAGATTATTGCAAAGGTTATGGAAAAATGCAGCACATCCCCACCAACACCAACACTCGTTTCTATCGTCAAAGAGATGATCAAGACTCAGGATAGCTCAGCCAAGGAAGAGATGGCTATTGTGGCCAGCAATAAAATTAATAAAGCAGATGTCTATGCAGAAGTTAAAGAGCAGGAAGCAGTAGTACATAACAAGAAGATACTATGCATTGGGGGGTTGCCCAAAGATTGCTGTGGCAGCTCTAGTGAGGATGTAGCTCTCACAGAAGATGAGAAAATAATATGCCACATTAGCTACATCGCTCAAAAGGGAACACGAATGTAGGTTTATTTCAAAGAAAGGATAGAGAGAGTCAATATCCTCCACTCCTTGATTTTATGACAGAGTTGAGTGGTCCTTCCTGGAGGGGACTATGCAGAGACTCAGCATTTCAGAGAGGTGGATCACAGGGTCTCGGCTCTATATGCACGCAGCTCTAGCCAGGTGATCATCGGAGGCCATACAAGCGAGATCTTTCCACTCTCCTGTTCAGTGAGACAGGGATGTCCTTGGGCTCCTTATCTTTTCCTTTTTGTGGTGGAAGCCTTGGGCTATTTTCTGAGTTTGCCCATCCGACAAGAGGAGGAGCTCCTAGATTTGGAGTTTACAGATGATACGGCGCTCTATATTGACGGTTCTATAGCCAATCTAGAGTGGGTCAGAGGTACGTTGTCCATTTATTGCGAGGCTTCTCGAGCTCACATAAATTGGACCAAATCTGTTGGCTTCTTCACAGGCACATAGGAGAGCCAGGAAGTTCGAGGCTAGGGCGCAGATTTTGGCTTTCGGTGGATCCCGAAAGGAGAGATGGCCAGATACCTGGCTTGTTAGGTGGGTATCGACATTTCGACAGAGCAATAGTTCAGCCAAGTTCTCGAGAGAGTTTGGCGAAAGCTCTTGTCCTAGAGCTCCGAGAAACTCTCTCACAGGTCGAGCTCTAGTGGTGAACCAGGTACTCCTTGCCACATCCTGGTACATCGCTCAGAGGGGGGCATGCTTGGGCAGTGGACTCATATCGGATGGGCACAATGGCACAGTGGACCGGCTAGATCCTTTGGGACTTGGAGACAACTTCGTAGAGAGACAGAGGCTCGTAGACCGGCTCTCTCTTATCTCCAAGGAGCATGCACCAGCATACAGGAGATTGAGGAGGCGATCCCGAACTTTGGTGGGAGGGATTACGAAGCCCTTGGACCTAGTCAGGACAGTTCTCGCGGACAGGGGTGCCACTCCGGATACGCTTCTTTTGGGAGACTCTTGGCTTCCCCCAGTCTAGCTTTTGTTGAGTGGGACCCGGAGGATCTCTGCAAGCTGAGTCGGAGATGGAGGAGGAAACAAAGGTGGACTTAGAGGACTTAGTGTGGCAGAGGGTCACGATTATGAGCCGCATGGGCAAGGCATGGTACATCGACCCCGGAGGAAACAATATGGCCCTTATGGATTTGGGAGGGCAGACCTTTATGTGACCTTCAGTGGGACCCAGGGGAGTGGATGTGGCCAGCCCGCATCAGGCACTCGGACCGGGTGGAGGTCTCCTTCTTGTACACTACTCGTATTGGGCGCAATTTATAGCTTGAGGCAGCCGCATGGTCCCCCACGAGAGAACGTCACTGGCTAAAGTAGGATGTCCCGTGAGAGGTCATAGGCTGCTTTTGGCCCCGCCTTTGGACGAGTTTGGGCCCGCGGAAGATTTCTTAGTTCTTCTGGCTGTTGGCGCATGGGGACCTACCCATTGGCTCGTGGCTGGAGAAGATGAGGATAGATGACAGATGCAATGGTTGTATGGATGGAGTTCTAGAGACGAGCCCACACTGTCTTTGGGGCTGCCCTATCACACAAAGGATATGGCTAGCAGCCTTCAGGATTGTTGCTAGCACGCGGAGGATGAGCAAGGATTTTACATGGGGGATGGTGGCTTGGCTCATGGAGGGAGGCCACACCTTTGAGATCGATTTTGTTACGCCGGCTTACAGGATACATGGGCAGCAAGTTTTCCAGATTGAGGTTCACAACGCAGTTCAGCCCTCCCGTCCACGCCCGCCACCTCTCTCGAAGGATGGTGTTTGGGAGAGAGTTTCCACCAATACCGCCTGGAACATCTAGGTAGCTCGTTGCAGCCGGGTGATGGGCAGTCAGGCGATTTCTCCGACGGCTACCCTAGTAGCCATTTGGCAAGATATCATATTCACCCTGCGCGGCATTTGGGAGTGCGGTACTCCAAGCTCGAGAGTGACAATCGAGAGACGGGAGCGCTTCCACCAGATTTGGCCGGCAAGCATTTTCTACACCCTGTCCGCGAGAGGCATTGCTGGGTATATAGACCACCACCATGGTTGCTAGCTCCTATTTTGGAATCTCTATAGACAAAGCGCCATTAGATCCAAAAACCGATGTTTGTTCCTTGAAGCTCGATTTTCTTGTTTTCATCAACAGCTGCTTTTGGAAGCTGGTTGTATGGCTTTTCAAGCATTAATAGAATTTACCTTTCTTTGGGAAAAAAAATGCTCTAAGCATACAATTCCATGAGCCAGGCCATGACATAAATATCAAGCACAAGAGAAGCTTATCCTAAAACACCATATTCTAATATAATAAGCGCATGATTGTTTTGACTATATCTTTGTTGTCTACTGCATCTTATTCAATAGAGAGCCTAGCAATGATTGAGCGAAAATAAAAGAGCTAGAGCATGTCAGCAAATTTTGAAATGAAAAAGCGTTATTGCAATACTTGCAATGGATGAAAATTGTTGCTCATATTCATGATTTTCTAACTCATTGCTCAAGAATGTTATATTCAAATATGGTGGTGAAATGGCAAAAAATGAAAGAGTAAAAAGTAGGCTTACAGATAGTTTCACTTGCAATTGTATCTGGATGCTCTAAGAAAGGAAGACGATTTGGTTCATTGGAATCAAAGCAGCCCACAAAACAATCCAAGACATGCTTGACGCCCTGAAGGCACTGCAACATGTTATCATTACATCTTCAGGATACTCCATGCCTGCAAAAATCAGTCCCATCCCCCTTTTAGAAATATTATTTCCATATATGAACAGTTTGTATTACAAAACTGCCTGACTATGCCACTGCCCAAGGCACAAACCTATCTGGGCAGAAAATATACCTTTGTAAGACTAATATATATCCAATCATACAAATTTAGATTTTTTTGTTGTTCTAAAGTCCACAAATCTACACAAAAAATAAAAGAGAAAACGAAAGAGAAGAAAAAAGAGGTAACAAAAACTTTTTTGAAAAACAAAAGGAAGACATACTTAGCAAGCAAAGCAACACCTATTCCATCATCAGTGCCCAAGCATAAGCAGCTAAACTGGGTTTCTAAAGACCCGTAGAGTCTCTTGGGCAAACCTAGTGCTTACTAAAATACGTCCAAAAAAAACAAAAGAGAGAAAATAAGAAATAAAAAAGAAAGAAAGAAGGTGACTAAACAAAAAAAAAACAAGCAAATCAAGAAACATTCAAAAAGCAGAAATAAAATCTCTCTCTCTCATTTAAAACATTAAAAACTAAAAGGACCCCTTACACTTATGTACCGCTTCCTACAAAGATGCAAAACTACATTTCGAACTTAGAAAGAACATGCATACTCAATCAAACTCTCTTTTGAAACTAAAAGAAAAACGGGCTATTCAACTCCCCACTTTTTGTTTTCAGCTTATGTTCAATCATTCTAAGCATGCCTAAGGCTGATACACCATAGATAAAAGACTTCATATCTAAGATTATGCGAACTTTTTTCATTATTTTTCTTGGATTATCTCTTGTGTATTAGTAAAGTGATCAAATTACTACAATGAGTGATGAAAGACTACAATTATATCTAGGCAGAAAAGTCTGCAAGATGATCATTACCATCAATTCAAGTAATAACTAGATAGTTAATACAGAACAAATAAAGGAAAAGCATGTACAACACTAGCAACTCAAGTCAACCTTCTAAGTCAATCAAGCATGTACTTTACCAGTATTCACATATTGCAAAGAAACTTGTAAATTTCGCATTGAAAATTCAAGCTATTTGCTTCACAATCTCTCTCTCTCGTTTAAAACATTAAAAACTAAAAGAACCCCTTACACTTATGTACTGCTTCCTACAAAGATGCAAAACTACATTTCCGACTTAGAAAGAACATGCATACTCAATCAAACTCTCTTTTGAAACTAAAAGAAAAACGGGCTATTCAGCTCCCCGCTTTTTGTTTTCAGCTTATGTTCAATCATTATGACATGCCTAAGGCTGATACACCATAGATAAAAGACTTCATATCTAAGATTATGCAAACTTTTTTCATTATTTTTCTTGGATTATCTCTTGTGTATTAGTAAAGTGATCAAATTACTACAATGAGTGATGAAAGACTACAATTATATCTAGGCAGAAAAGTCTGCAAGAGGGTTTGGGTTCTTTGGCAAGAGGTTGGCAAGCAGAGCTCCTAATCCAAGGGGCTTACAGCCTGGATATTTGATTTGGTGGGCTCAGTTCTGAAACATATGGATAAATTTGCTGCAATTAAAGGTATCAAGGACCTGCAAAATCTGCCCCACAAGGGAGGTAGAAAATGAGCAGTACGTATTCCTAAGATGCAGAGCCTACGCACACATCAGAGAGAGACTATCAAAATAATTTAAAGAATTTGCTGGATCAGTCAGCCAAAAAGCTAGGGAGGTACTTGAAAGAGGTTTTGGAACACCGCATCAAGGTACTAGCACTGGCACATAAGTTAGTACAACAAGTACGCACTATATAGCAAGTCTAATTTTTTTTTTTTCAATGGATGTAAGGGATCACTATTAGTTAATAGTGATCGCCAGTCCCATAGAAGTCCCATAGATCCTGAAGGGTCTCAAGA